>NC_061514.1:33815569-34115569 GCF_022539505.1 Lolium rigidum | reverse complement strand
ATTGTTGGACCAAGCATGGAGAAAGAGGGGTTATGATGGAAGACGACGACGAAGAAGAAGAGGATGATGATATGTACCCTAACTACGGTGATATCGCAACGGGGCATGATGAAGATGAAGATGCGAGGAGGAGGTGAAGATGAAGAGGCATCGGATGAGCCCGTTGATGATGATCTTCGTCGGGCCATCGCTGATGCACGAGAGATGCGAGAAACGAGAAACGCGAAGCGAAAGTTAAAGGGCATGTTAGATGATCACAAAAAGAAGTTATACCCAAATTGCGAAGATGGCAACACAAAGCTCGGTGCCACCCCGGAGTTGCTTCGCAATGGAAGGCGAGAGGCTGGTATATGTGACAAGCCATTTGAGAAGTTGCTGAAAATAATGAAGAGGAGGTTTCCAAAGGATAACGAATTGCCTGACAGTACGTACGAAGCAAAGAAGGTTCTCTGCCCTCTAGGATTAGAGGTGCTGAAGATACATGCATGCATTAATGACTGCATCCTCTACCGCGCTGAGTACAAAAATTTGGAAAAATGCCCGGTATGCACTGCACTTCGGTATAAGATCAGGCGAGATGACCCTGGTGATGTTAAGGGCGAGCCCCCTAGGAAGAGGGTTCCTGCCAAGGTTATGTGGTATGCTCCTATAATACCACGGTTGAAACGTCTGTTCAGAAATATAGAGCATGCCAGGTTGTTGCGATGGCACAAAGAAGACCGTAAGAAAGACGAGATGCTTGAGACACCCCGCCGATGGGTCGCAGTGGAGGACAATCGATAGAGAGTTCCCGGACTTTGCAGATGACGCGAGGAACTTAAGGTTTGGCCTAAGTACAGATGGAATGAATCCTTTTGGGGAGCAGAGCTGCGGTCATCGCACCTGGCTCCGTAACTCTATGTATCTATAACCTTCCGCCTTGGTTGTGCATGAAGCGGAAGTTCATTATGATGCCGGTGCTCATCCAAGGCCCAAAGCAACTCGGCAACGATATTGATGTGTACCTACGGCCATTATTTGAAGAACTCTTACAGTTGTGGAGCAAACCAGGTGTACATGCATGGGATGAGTACAAACAGGAGTCATTTAACCTACGAGCGTTGCTTTTCGTGACCATCAATGATTGGCCTGCTCTTAGTAACCTTTCAGGACGGACAAACAAGGGATACAATGCATGCACGCACTTGCTTAGATGAGACCGAAGGTGCCTATTTGAATAAATGTAAGAAGGTTGTGTACACGGGGCATCGTCGATTTCTTCCAAAGAGGCACCCCGTCAGAAAGAAAGGCAATCATTTCGGAGGTGAGGCAGATCACCGGGTGAAGCCTGAACTCCGTACCGGTGATGCTTTACTTGATATGGTCATGGACATAAAAGTAATCTTTGGAAAGGGTCCTGGCGGTCAATCTGTTCCGAATGACGTTGTTACCAGACACGCACCCATGTGGAAGAAAAAATCTCTATTTTGGGATCTACCCTATTGGAAAGTCCTAGAGGTCCGCTCTTCAATCGACGTGATGCACGTGACGAAGAATCTTTGCGTGAACCTGCTAGGCTTCTTAGGTGTGTATGGGAAGACAAAAGATACACCAGAAGCAACTGGAGGACCGAGTATCGTATGAAAGTCCCAAAAAACAAGCAAGAACAGAATTACAAGACGGATACGGGGAGTCGCTTAAGTCCTGCTCGACTATGCTCTTACCAAAGAAGAGAAGGATATCTTTTTTGAAGTCCTTTACAGTATCAAGGTGCCGTCTGGATTCTCATCAAATATAAAGGGAATTGTAAATATGGCGGAGAAAAAATTCCAAAACCTGAAGTCGCATGGCTGCCACATTATTATGACGCAGCTGCTTCCGGTTGCACTGAGGGGGCTTCTGCCAGAAAATGTTCGAATACCCATTGTGAAGCTATGTGCATTCCTTAATGCAATATCTCAGAAGGTAATCGATCCAGCTAGTCTTCCAAGGTTACGAAGGATGTGGTGCAATGTCTTGTTAGTTTTGAGTTGGTGTTTCCACCATCTTTCTTCAATATTATGACGCATCTCCTGGTTCACCTTGTCGAAGAGATTGCCATCCTCGGTCCCGTCTTTCTACACAATATGTTCCCCTTCGAGAGGTTCATGGGGGTCTTAAAGAAATATGTTCATAACCGTGCTAGGCCGGAAGGAAGCATCTCCAAGGGCTATGGAACGAGAGGAGGTCATTGAGTTACGTGTTGACTTTATTCCCGACCTTAAGTCGATTGGTGTTCTCGAATCGCGACATGAGGGTCGACTAAGTGGAAAAGGCACGCTAGGAAGGAAATCAATGATATGTAGGGACGAGATTTCTTTCACTCAAGCACACTACACAGTTCTACAAAGTTCCACCTTGGTGGCCCCGTATATCAGTGAACACAAGAATATTGTACGCTCCCAACATCCGGGCGGTCCGAAGACTCGGATTACACATAAACATATGCAGACATTCGGCGGTTGGCTCCGAGCACATCTCATTAATAACAACGATATTGGAGATCAGTTGTACTTGTTGGCCGGGTCACCATCTTCGACTGTACTGACTTTCCAGGGGTACGAAATAAATGGAAATATCTTCTACACGTTCGCCCAAGATAAAAAGAGCACCAACCAAAACAGTGGTGTCCGCATTGATGCAACAAACACTAGCAGTTGGGAAAAGGACACATATTATGGTTACATAGAGGAGATATGGGAACTTGACTATGGACCTTCTTTTAAGGTCCCTTTATTTCGGTGCAAATGGTTCAAGCTGGATGGAAAAGGGGTAAAGGTAGACCAGCTGTACGAAATGACAACAGTGGATCTCAACAATCTTGGTTACAGAGACGAACCATTCGTCCTAGCCAATGATGTGGCTCGGGTTTTCTATGTGAAGGACATGTCCTCCAGACCGAAGAAAAGAAAACATAAGGAAACGAGCTCATCCGATGAGCCAAAGCGTCACATAGTTCTTTCAGGGAAAAGAACCATCGTGGGAGTCGAGGACAAGACAGACATGTCAGAAGATTATAATAAGTTTGCTGAAATTCTGCCGTTCATAGTGAACATTGACCCAACCATCGCGTTAAATGCTGAAGATGCTCCATGGTTACGGTCGAAGCGATCATAATGTATTATTATCATGTACTGTGAAGCATTTGTGGCGATTCTATCAGTAACATTGGTCGTTTGCCCTAAATGCCATGAAACCTCGAACATGATAGCCCATATTGTGAAGGATTTTTTGTGATGTGTGCAATTATCCAAGTTTATTATTTTTCCTTGCAAGTATGACACATAATATGACGGCACGCGAAGGTTTCGCGTTGTTTGGATCATTTTTGAATTTTTTATGCTCGTTTCAAACTATATTCAAAACGGCGGGCATGAAGATCCTTCGCTCGGGGCGGAGTTTCACTAAACTTTCACTGGATCTCTGATGAAATAGCATGTTGTGAACCCAATAAATATTTTTACAAAAAATCTTGAGCATTATATCATGTGCATGTAGTTCAAATCTGGCCGGCCTCCTGCCGATTCGGTAGGAATTTGTCTTTTTCACGAGGGGTGGACGGAAAGGTTCCAGATACACATGGTTGGGAAATTATCCATCTTAGGTGGTCTACTATTTTTGAAAAATGTGTTGGTACCAATGTGAAACTTTAATTTTGTGGTTCCTTCACAAAACACCCCCTTTTCGGCACCTCGAAAATGGAAAATGGATTTTTCGTGCGATGAAAAGGAAAACTTCCTCCTGCAACATTGTAAGACATCCCAAGATACACATGTGTGCAACATTGAAATAGCATGTTGTGAGTGGAGATGGGTTGGCTTTTTGTACCATATTTATAGAGTCGTTCACGGGCTTGCAGGGAAATTTTTCCGAGGCGCAACTTCCGAAGATGTCGTAGGGCGTGTGCACCAACGACATCTTCGAGAAGTTGCGCCACGGGAGATTTCCCAACCCTTTCCCCAATACTGTTAGAGGAGATGTAGTCTTTCATGGGCTTGCAGGGAAATTTTTCTGAGGCGCAACTTCCGAAGATGCCGTAGGGCGTGTGCACCAACGACATCTTCGAGAAGCTGCGTCACGGGAGATTTTCCAACCCTTTCCCCAATACTGTTAGAGGAGATGTTGTTGGGTGTATACTAGCAGTTTCCGAGCGGGACTCTCCCCGGAGGGGCTATATATAGCAATGTGCCTCCGAGATAATCCCCCCCGAGATGAGGCCACCCCAGATAAGGCAAACACCAGATAAGCCTCCCCCAGATTTAGCCCCCCCATCTTTAGCACCGGTTCCAGCCAGGAACCGGGATAAAAGGGGTATATAAACTAATCCACCATCTTTAGCACCGGTTCCAGCCAGGAACCAGAATAAAAGGGGTATATAAACTAATCCACCATCTTTAGCACCGGTTCAAGCCAGGAACCGGGATAAAAGGATTATCACCATCTTTAGCACCGGTTCAAGCCAGGAACCGGGATAAAAGGGGTATATAAACTAATGACAACGACTTTATTGAAATTTAACAAGATACGTTAACTAAACTTAAACTAAAACAACGACAACACGGATTTATTGAAATTTAACATTAACTAAATTTAAACTAAAATAACAACTTCTACTAGTTCTTCCGCGCATCCGCTGCTGCCCTCCTGGCTGCCGCCTCTCGCCGCAGCCTCCTCCTCACGACGACGCTTATGCATCTCCTCACTATCCGGATCCGCCACACGCGGCCGCTTATGCAGCTCCCGGAGACTCTGCCTCTCAAATGCTTCTATGGTAGCCGCTAGCGCCGCCTCCTCCCACTCCTCTATCTCTGTGAGCTGCGGGTCCACCTCATCCGCTGCTGCCCTCCTGGCTGCCGCCTCCTGCCGCAGCTGCTGCTGCAGCTCCTCCCACTCCTCTATCTCCGTGAGCTGCGGGTCCACCTCCACCGGCGGCGGGTGCGGCTTTGGGGGCATTGTGCAATGGGCTAGGGTTCGGTGATGAGTGAAATGGGAGACACGGGGGCGTACTATTTATAGAGGGTGTTTAGGCGGGAAATCTCCGCGCTGCGCGTCGTGGCGGGAAAATATCCCGCGCGGCGTCGTGGTGGGAAATATCCCGCGCGGCGTCGTGGCGGGAAAATGTCCCGCGTGGCATCGTGGCAGGAACATATCCCGCGCGGCGTCGTGGCGGGAACTCGATCCCGCGCGAAACAGAGAAAAAAGGCGGGAAGAAAGCAAAAAATTTCAGCCGAAATTTCGCCCTTTTGTGCGAAACAGAGAAAAAAGGCGGTGCAAAAGGGTCTTTTGCACCGGTTCCAGCCACGAACCGGTGCAAAAGGGTCTCCCCTTAAAACTGCCCGCGCGCCCCTCTTCCTCCTCAGATCGACCGCGCGCGAGGAGAAAAATACACGCCGGCAGGCTGCCAAAATTCTCCACGCGCCGCCGCCGTCCGCCGCCGCCGCCTCCTCCCGCGCGCCGCCCGTCCTCACCGCCGCCGCCGTCCGCCGCCGCCTCCTCCCGTGCCCTCTCCGCCCGCGCGCGCCGCCCACCTCCTCCTCCTCTCGTCCGCGCGCCTGCCGCCGCCGCCCGGCCACCTCCGCGTCCTGGAGCTAGGACAATTTTAGAGGAGATGCAGCAGATGGGGGAAGTTCGAGACTGGGCTCCGCCGGGGTGGCACTGGGAGGTGTTATCTTCCGGGACGCGCACCTTGGTGCGGAATCCGGGTCCCGTCATCGACCCGGATATTCTCTGGTGGAGGTCGCGTGGGCCACGGTCGTTTCAGAGGGAGCCGGCGCCGCCGGAGGTGGTAGCTCAGCGTATTAGAGAGGAGGACGAGCACGTTCGCCGTTACCTGTATGCGTTAGAGACCAGGTATACGGGCAGATGGTCTGTTTTGCAGGGATCTCACATTAGCTATGATCCTGTTATTGTACCGTGGCTTTGGGTGTTCAGCCGGCGTGGCTCAGGACCCGGTCGGCGCCGTTGAGAGGTTCTAGTGTGATGTATTAGGGACCGATCGAGCTATATGTGTAACTCAGATCTTTGATTATGTATTGAGCATTATCCTTAATTAGTATCTATATATATGTGTAACTCTAATATTTGATCATGTATTGAGCATTATTCTTAATTACTGCTTCGTTGTGTTTATAGCATTAGAATAACTTGTAAGTCTTTGCAGAAACTATGGAACGGGACCTAGAAAAAGAATACCTCGTCGAGGAGATTATCCGTGATGATGACGATATCACCTCTCTTTACCTAAACCAATCTGGCGAGGGAGACGAGCGAACCCGTGGAGACGGCTCCGGTGAGGGAGATGAGCAAGACCATCGTGGAGATCGCTCCGGTGAGGGAGAAGGTGACGACTCCGAGGGAGAAGCTCACGCCGCCGAGGTGTCTATATATTAATTAACCAAGCCTCCAGATTTGTGCATATACATATATTAACGTTGTTTCTTCTTTTAGACCTCCCGATCAACAAACTCTACTGGCAGAACTAAACGAGGCGCGGCCAGAAAGATGGAAGACCATGAAAGGTGCACCATCACGGAAATCGCTGTAGATGGCGAACCAATTTCTCCCAAGGCTCACGCAAAGAAGTTTGTAAGTCAATGCGGAGTTATTGTTAGGGACACCATCCCGATCACCACTCAAGAATGGAAGAAACCTGCAAAGGGGGACGAAGGAGTTACTTATGTCGACACGAGATCCAAAAATCTGATGTTTAGGAAGCTCCGGTAAATTTCATCTTACCGGAGCCAGCTGACTACGATAGTGAGAATGACGAGGCCGGACCACGAGGATCCTGAGCTGAATAGCGTACAGCGAAGAGTAAAGAAGTGGGCTCTTAAGAAGATGGCAGTACAGTTCAACGACTACAAGAAGAAATTGGACAACTTCTTTGTCAAGAAAAATAAGACTCCAGATTTCAATGGCCCCTATGAGAAGATAAAAGACCACTGGGAGGCATTTGTGAAGTACAAGACATCGGAGAGGGCAAAGAAAAGGTCAGCCACCAACACTCAAAATGCTGCTAATAAGATGTACTTCCATACCATGGGGCGAGGAGGCTACAAGGCTGGCAGGCCTAAGTGGGAGAAATGGGAGAACGACCTAATTGAAAAGGGGATCCAGCCAGAGGTACTGAAATGGAACCAGCGGTCAAGGGATTGGTTTTACGTGCATGGGGGCACGTTGAACGCACAAGGGCACTGTATATATACACCAAGACATCAGGAAAACCCACTTCCCATCGAAGCCTTTAGAAATGTTGTAAAGGAAGTTGAAGATGGGAAGTTCCGTCCCGAAAGAGAGAAGGACCAGCTCACACGCGCCCTTGGGAATCCTGAACACCCAGGACGAACACGAACCATACCAGGTGGCAAGCCGTGGTGTATTGGGTTTCCTGCAGAAACGAAGAAATATCCCGATAGAAGCCGTCAGAGGAAAAAGGATGTGGTTCAAGAACGCGTTGCTAAGCTAGAGGAGCAAGTGAGGATGATAATGTCAGGCTCAGTCACCCAACCTCAAGCTAATCCGCAGATAGAAGAAGTTGCATTCGATGCTACCGGCCAGGGATCTCAGCGGAAAAGCAGCGTGGCTTCCACGGAGCTGCCGGGTAATGATGCAGATGTGGATCCACATATGGCTCCTCCCTCCACTGTGGATCCGCATATGGCTCCTCCCTCCCCTGTGGATCCGCAGATGGCTCCTCGCTACCCTGTGGATTATATCACAGAGTCGACACCTTGTGAGCTACATTTCAAAACGATGGGCTACTTAACGCTCAAGGCGGCGATCGGCTATGTCTTACCGAGTACATGATCAAAGATACCACTTCAACCCGGTTCCACCTGGCTACGCTGTTGACGGGGTGGATCAAGTTATTGATGGGTATGGGCCGCTGAGGCTTGACCACCCTCCCGGTGAAGGGGATTTGCTAGAGCTCGGAGAAGCCAAGAACACTACAGTTCTATGGCGAAAGGAATTCATTGTGATTCCGGGTTGGAAGGCACCAACAAGGTCTCCACCGAGCCAGCATTCTCCACCGATGCAGCCGTCTCCAGCGCGTGAGCCTTCTCCGCCGGCGCGTGAGCCTTCTCCGCCGGCGCGTGAGCCTTCTCCGCCGCCGCGTGAGCCTTCTCCGCCGCCGCAGGCCTCCACTCAGTCTAAGAGCAAAAAGCGGACCGCTACGGCAATGAGTCGTAACCGATCACCGAAACGCAAACAAGAGCCCCTCCCAAGAGTGCCTAAGGTTCCTCCCAAGAGACCTTATGACTATACAGTTGAGGAAAATGCCAAGATCACAAAGGAACAACACATGAAATCCATGTTTGGCAAGAAAAAGCCCCAGCCTGAGCCCGAGCCAGCTATATCCAAGGAAAAGAAGTTGAAACTGCTGAAGAACCTTCATCAACCTGAGCCAAGTCTTTCATCGAACTATGACCGGTCTATTCGCAAGTCAAATGTGGTAGCAAAAGAGCGGTGGAAAAAAAGTAAGGAAGAAGGGAAACAAGTTCCCCAGCTTGGAACCCAGAAAAACTCGTGCCCCCCGCTCAATGTGTATCCCGATATCATAGACTGCCTTGATCCGACGCTGGTAGCACTATACAAAGATGAGGCAGATGCGAACAATATGAGTATTCCTGAGTACTTAAGCCGCCTCGAATTCATTCAGACGGATGATGTCCAAATAGCATACCAGTACAAGTACGGGCAATCTCTGGTCAGAGCTGAGGAGTTGCCTAATCTATCGACACAACTGCGAAGACTGCATAATTGGTACTTGGATGCATGTAAGGACGGTCAGAACTGGATCATGGTGGCAATCAAAGATGAGCACTACGGGCGAACTGACGTGATGAACATCGAATTTTGTGAATTATTTCAGTTATTCAATGTCAACACCCGGATTTTTAAGTCCAGATGCCTATTATGTCATTCATCGCAATCCCAGGAATATTGTTGTTGCGAGGCATAATAGTCGAATATCATAGTCATCATTCATTACAAACCATAATGTCTTACAAATTCAGATCACATGATCCATATTACACAACTACTTGATCTATTGATCAACACACATAGTTCATAGCGGAAGCGTAAATAAAAGGGGACTCTTTAGTCCACAGGCCAACGCTTGACGTCGGAAGACTCCTAGTTGTCGTAGGCGTCCTGCTGGTCGTCACCTTGGTAGTTCTGTTCATCTTCATACTCTGGCCATTTGAATAGCCAGGGACAAGGCCGTGAGTACTTTAAGTACTCGCAAACTAATACTAGTGTAAGTGCTAAACAATTCTAGTAAGGGGTGCTAAGCTCTAGTTTAGCTTGCATAAAGCCCATTTTAGTCTACAAGCATTTGATAAAAGACTCTTCATGTGCTAACTAACTCAAGTGAGAACCTTAGTGTCATTCCCACAACTCAGTTGTGATTCAAGTCAAGTCACCCTTCAATTCATCAACCATTTTCAAGAAACTCTGACAACGGTAACCGTATGGCCTTTCCAACTGTCCGTAACCGTGGACACAGCTATTCGAATAGATTTACACTCTGCAGAGGTTGCACATTTGTGCCACAACATTTGATTACATCCGTCAGGGATAACCCTGAATAATCGTAACTCAGTACGCGGATCATCAACCCTAACCTTTCACTTACATACCCTAGTATAGGCACCTCTCCCCATGAGCTTGGCCTCCCAGTGAAGACCAACTGTCAACCTAGGAACTGCACAGGGCTTGGCCGTACAATTCACCTCAATTCACATCATTTCTCAACAACGGAGGCAGCCTCGGCATAACCCCTATGATGCTTGTTCAGAGGGAACCCATACTAAGATGTATAAATTTCCAGTTAAGCCCTACCCATAATCAGGTATTGTGGGGGTACTCCAAAAATTGGAAAGGTATCGCATCCAAACCAGTATCAGTTTTAATCAAAAATCACCATCTTCTCCAAGTCATATTCACCTTCAAAATCTTTCAATAGAATGACTCATCATTCCAAAGTTTTCAAATTCATTTCAAACTCACAAGTTCCCATCTAGAGTAGTCAATTTTATTTGTTAGCACTAGCCACTAGTCATGAGGGGTGCTACTCAACTCATAAGCTGCTTAGGCTAAGTTTGATACTCTTGCTCTACTCTATACTTAGACCAAAGTTAACTATAAAAGTAAGCTTTAAATAAACAAAGTAAAAACTTGCAATGTAAAAACTTGGGATGGGATCATTAAACGTAAGGTAAAGTGGAGTGGTGCCTTGCTCATGAGAGCTTTGCACTTGCAAGAATATTAGCTTGCCTTGGTAGTGGTCAAAGTTCTCCTCTTCCTCCTCTTGGTAGAATCCTTCCTCTTCCCGGTATTCTCCGGGGCTAGCGTCTAAATTCGAAATATGAGATATAATCACTCAACAAGTTCAAGAGCTATACTAAACACAACATCACTTCTCACCAACTATTCTAATCACACTCATAACACACTTAGGTGCATTGGTTTTCTATCTTGAGGAAAAATAATTTCCTCTCATTACATATGTAAATGATAGTTTCCATTTAGTTCCTGAGGAATAATTTCCTCTCATTGAATCTTCTTAAGATTTAACTTCTCAAACAATCATACATGAAATCATGTTGACCTAAGTCAACCATTCATCATCATCATTTGAGAAAATGATTTAAATGAGGTAGAACACCTCATACAATTTAACAATGCTAATTATGATTTAATATCACCCAGTATTTCATGTGAGAGTAAAATGACCAGGGTCTAAACCTCATATGAAAGTACTTGGGACAAGATTTAAATGAAGTAGAACACTTCATAAAATTTGCATAATAGTTTTGGACAATATCACTTAACTAAACTAGCCATATAGTCCTTTATTTAAACTAGGCCATGATCACTCAAGGTGACCACATCATATTTTTGCAGAAACAATTAGGGTAAGTTAAATGTGACCTATTAGAGTTGGAAACGACTTAATATCATTTTTGGTTGATTTTTAAGATTTAAATGAATGTGCAAAAGTCCCTGACTTGTTCTTTTTGTCACATTATTTCTACAAAATATCCCACCATGAGACTAGTGGGGTTTTGTAGATATTTTCTCTAGCTTTCCAAAGATATAAAATTCACCAAATTTGGTTGGGCCAATTTGAATCTATGAAATTTTGAAAATGGAGCCAGTATTGAATTGGAATTAAACAGAAATTCGAGATTTGAATAGGTGGGCCGCGCGGGAAAAATAAACGGGCTGTTTTCAAATTAAACAGACAGCCCAGCCCACCACGCGTCCACGCACGCGTGGGCTGCCTGACAGGGTGGGGCCTGCCTGTCAGCGGCTCATCTAACCCGAATCGGTACGGCGGCGTTCTGAGACGCACGATTAGATCGCGATCCAACGGACCACGTCCATCGTCATCGACGGTGAGAGGAGGTTACTGGCACGGCGGCGCTAGGGGGTCGGAGAGCTCACCGGGGCTCCAGCGGCGGTGGGCAGTATGCGCGGTGAAGGTGTAGACGACGGCGAGACTCCAGGTAGCAGCGGCGCGTCCTGGGGTGGCTCCAATCATCGGCGATGTTCCACGGCGGCGTGTGGCAGTGAGGCTTCAATTGAACGGCGGTGGTGGCTAATCGAGGCAGTGGAGTAGCGGAGGAGGTCGAGGGAGAAGAGGTGAGGGTGCTGGTGTGCAGAGATCGACGAATGGGGGCTTCCTTTTATAGGCGCGGAAGTGGTCGTGGGTGCTGCGGTGAACTCGACATGGGCGTGGCTTCTCCGGCGATCTATCGAGCTAGGCGAGGGCGCGGCGGTGTTCAGTACGTCATGGCGGTCCTCTGGGTGGCAACAGGTAGCTTAGGCGGTGCCTAACTTGGTCGGGGTGCGGCGATGTCCGGCGCGTCTGCGGCGGGATTTCTTCCTCGTCTCCGGCGGCGGCGGGCACGGGTCGGTGTCGTGGGCGTGTCTGGTGGCTTCGTGGTCGCCAGGCGATGCTCAACCCGCAGCGAAGTGGTCCAGGGCGTGCTCGAGGCGATGGCGCGACGCGTGGCCAGTGTGCGCCCACGGCGTGCACGTGTGACGTCCTCGGCATGCCTGGGCCGTTCTGGGCGCGTGCATTCCAGCGAGTGTCGGCGTCCTCCTCGACCAGGGCTTGCATAGGCTGAGGTAGGGAGGTGAGGTGGAGCTCTGTGGCACTATGGCCGTGGCTGGGGAAGAAGGAGAAGAGAGGAGAGGGGACATGGTGAGACATGGCCGGCATGGCCATGTCCATGCCATGCTAGGGCTTGCCCTAGGCTTGCTATGCTGTTGAGAGAGAGAGAGGGGACCAGGGGACCATGTAGGGTCGAGTGGGGCTGGTAGGGTTGGCCAACACTATTTCAAATAGTGTTTTGGGATTTGATCCTATTTGGAAAATTCAAATTCTTGCCAAATTTGGTTTAGGTCAAGTGGTTCCAAAATTTGAAAATGGTTCATTTGGGTATGTTGCAAATGGCCAGAGACAAACATGTGTGGTGGTGGAATTTTAAAAATCAAAGAAATGCAAATTTGCAAAAAGTGAGATTGTTGACAAAGTTAAAAAGTCTCAACTTTGCATGAGCATAGTTTTTGATCCAAGATGATTTTGGTATGGTGGTCTTTACCAAAGTTGTTCACCTTGATGTTCTCTTGGATGAGGTGCGAAGAATTGGGAAAGTTTAGTTTGAAAAACTTGAAAATCAGGGGCTCAAAGTAGTGACCAGAATATAAATGGCAGTTTTGACCATTATCATATGTGATCACCCTTTGAGTTTAAATTTGATTTGATTTGTGTTTCTTTGGTTCCCAAAGTTGTAACAAGTGTTTAGTAACATAATACAACTAATGGTGAAGGTTAATTTGGTCTAGGGTAAAGATTTTCAAAAATGGCATAAGCCATAGGTTAGGGTTTTAGGGTTTTGTTCTTATTTGATTTCTTTCTCCTTTTTGGTTTATTTGGTTGGTGATCTTCACTTGATCACTTTAGGATTTTAGGGTTTAGCACATAAACACAATAACAATCATCATGGCATATCACTCAAAATGCACAAGTCCTATGCATGGCATTATATGTAAATAAAAGTTTTTGTTGGTTCAAAATTTTGGACTTGGGAAAATTCTTCTTCTTCCTTTTCTTGAAATTTGGGGATGTTACAAACCCTTCCCCCTTACAAAAGATCTCGTCCTGAGATCTAAAATAAAAATTAGGTACTAAAGAGATCTGGGTACTCCTTCTTCATGAAGTCTTCGCGTTCCCAGGTGGCTTCATCTTCGGTATGGTTGCTCCACTGAATCTTCAGAAACTTGATGCTTCGGGTACGGGTGGTTCGGTAAGCTTCCTCCAGTATGCGAATCGGCACTTCGCGATACATCAAGTCCTTGTTGATATCCACCGATCGGTGATCGATGTTCTTGAAAACTTCTGTCTTCTCGGGCACTTCTAGACACTTCCGGAGTAGGGATATGTGAAACACATCGTGCACAGCCGACATTTCTTCCGGCAGTTCCAGTTGATAAGACACTTCGCCTCGGCGACTCAGGACTTTAAAGGGTCCGACATATCGGGGTGCAAGCTTTCCTTTCAGCTCGAATCTCTGCATTCCTTTCAGGGGGGATACTTTAAGATAGACAAAATCTCCGAGCTCGAAGGTCATCTCTCGGCGTCTCTTGTCGGCGTAGCTCTTCTGTCTTGATTGCGCCGTCTTGAGGTATTCGCGGATCTTGTGCACCTTTTCTTCAGCTTCTCGGAGAACATCTGGTCCGAAGACTTGGCTCTCTCTGACTTCCGACCAATTCAGAGGGGTACGGCATTTCCTTCCGTATAAGGCTTCAAAGGGGGCCATCTGTAGGCTGGCTTCGTAGCTGTTGTTGTAAGAGAATTCTGCGTAGGGCAGGCAGTCTTCCCACTTGGATCCATATTCCAGTACACATGCTCTCAGCATGTCCTCCAGTATCTGGTTGACTCTTTCTGTCTGTCCATCGGTCTGCGGGTGATAGGCGGTGCTGAAATTCAGCCGGGTTCCTAATCCTTCATGCACTTTCTGCCAGAATCTTGAGGTGAATTGTGATCCTCTATCTGACACTATCGACTTCGGGGTCCCGTGCAGGGCGACTATTCGGGAGATGTATAACTCAGCTAACTTTGGGCCTTGGTATGTGGTCTTAACGGGGATGAAATGGGCTACCTTGGTCAGTCTATCGACAATTACCCATATCAAATCATTTCCTTTGCTGGAGTTGGGCAACCCTGTGATAAAATCCATTCCTACCGAGTCCCACTTCCATTCTGGAATCTGCAGTGGCTGCAGCAATCCTGCTGGTCGCTGATGTTCTGCCTTGACTCGTTGACAGATGTCACACTTGGCGATGTAGCTTCCGATTTCTCTCTTCATTCCATGCCTTCAGAATTGCTCCTTCAAGTCTTGATACATCTTGGTACCTCCGGGGTGGATTGAGTAAAGGGTGTCATGGGCTTCTTTCAGGATGACTTGCTTCAATTCAGAATCTGCTGGCACACATAGGCGTCCTTTGTACCAAAGAACTCCGGCTTCATCTACGGTGAATCCTGGTGCTTTCCCTGCAGCTATCTGATTCTTGATTCCGTCGATGCTAGCATTTCCTTTTTGGGCTTCCTTGATCTGACTAATCAAGGTGGGTTGAAGCTCTATGCTGGATAGGAATCCTTCACTAACAAGTTCAAGTCTAAACTGTTCAAACTCATGAAACAGGCTGGGCTGCTCGATTGCGATCATGGAGTTCAACTGACACGGCAGTCTGCTCAAGGCATCCGCTACCACATTGGCCTTGCCGGGGTGGTAGTGAATTTCCATGTCGTAATCCTTGATCAATTCTATCCATCTGCGCTGTCTCATATTCAGCTCTTTCTGGGTGAAGATATATTTCAGGCTCTTGTGGTCGGAGTAGATCTCGCATCGATTACCCATGAGGTAATGACGCCAAACTTTCAAGGCTAAGACTACGGCTGCAAGCTCTAAGTCATGGGTCGGGTAATTCTGCTCATGTTGCTTCAGTTGCCTTGACAGATATGATATCACCTTGCGTTCTTGCATCAACACACATCCAAGACCAATCTTGGAGGCGTCACAGTAGACGTCAAATGGCTTGGTGATGTCCGGCATGATCAAAATTGGGGCTGAGATCAATCTGCTCTTAAGCTGCTGGAAACTCTCTTCACATTTAGCAGTCCATTCAAACTTCTTGTCTTTCTTTAACAGTTGGGTCATTGGTCTAGCTATGCTTGAAAAGCCTTCAACAAATCTGCGGTAATATCCCGCTAATCCAAGAAAAGCGCGGACCTCGGTCTGGGTGGTTGGGGCTTGCCATTCTGTAACAGTTTTGATCTTGGCGGGATCTACGGCAATTCCTCCTGCAGACAAGATATGTCCCAGGAATCCTACTTCTTTCAACCAAAACTCACATTTGCTGAACTTGGCATACAACTGGTGGTGTCTAAGGGTTTCAAGGATAGTCTCCAAATGCTGTTCATGCTCCTCTTCAGATTTGGAGTAGATAAGAATGTCGTCGATGAAGACAACGACAAACTTGTCCAAAAAGTTCATGAAGATCTTATTCATGAGGTTCATGAAATAAGCAGGGGCATTGGTTTATCCAAACGACATGACGTTGTACTCATACAACCCATATCTGGTGGTAAAGGCAGTCTTGGGGATATCAGTGGCACGGATCTTCAGTTGATGGTAACCAGTCCTAAGATCAATCTTAGAGAACACTTTGGCACCGGTCAACTGATCGAACAGGTCTTCTATCTTGGGTAGGGGGTACTTGTTCTTGACGGTGACATCGTTAAGCTTACGGTAGTCCGTACATAAACGAGTGGCACCATCCTTCTTGTCCACAAACAGAACTGGTGATCTCCAGGGTGATGCACTAGGTCGAATCAAACCTTTGGCTAACATATCATCAATTTGCTTCTTCAGCTCCACAAGCTCTGTTGGGTTCATACTATAAGCTCTCTAGGCTATAGGTCCAGTTCCGGGGATTAACTCGATGATAAACTCAATATCCCGATCAGGGGGCATACCGGGTAGATCATCCGGAAACACATCAGGGTATCGACAAACGACCCTGATCTGATCCAGAGTTGGCTTGGCTACACTTTGGTTACAGGTAAACTTTCTGGGCAGCCTTTCAGACACGTGTTCTACTAACACACCGGTGCTACTGGTCATGGTGATGGCCTTCTTGGCACAGTCAATCAATCCATGGTGCTTGGACATCCAATCCATTCCTAGTACGACTTCCAAACCTTTGGTTCCCAGAATAATCAGATTGGCATAAAAATCTACTCCATGGATTCTGATGGGTACATTTTTGCAAAATTTTCTGGCTTTGGTGGTTGATCCGGGAATTTGAACTATCATAACATGCTTCAAACTGATAGGTTGGATTTTACTTGTGCATGCAAAATCGTCGGTGACAAATGAATGCGATGCTCCTGAATCAAACAACACTCTGGCAGGTACGGAGTTAACAGAGAACATACCCAGTACAACATCTGGTGCTTCCTGGGCTTCTTCGGCGTTCATGTGAAAGAGGCGGCCGTTGCGGTTGTTGGGGTTGTTGGGGGTGAACTTCTTGCCAGTGGAGACGCGGCGTTGCTGCTGAGCAGGTGCAGCGGTGTTGGCGGCATTCTTGGCTAACCTCTTGGGGCACTCGTTGGAGTAGTGTCCCACTACACCACACTCATAACAAGTGATGGTGGCCTTGTCCTTGGTTGCGACGGGGATAGCGTTGCTTCCGGTTCTGGGGGCAGTGTTGGTGTTGCTGTTGTTGGGGGCTCTCGTCGGGGCTCGGTTGAAGTTGTTGTTGGTGTTGTTGTTGTGGTGGCCTCCTGGCCTGGGGTGTCCTCCACTCCGGTTCTGAAAACCCGGACGTGGCGTCTGCATCTGCGGCTTGTTGTTTCTTGGGGCAAAACCTCCGCTTGAGCTGGGGCGATACCTTGGGGTATTGTTGGGCCCACTCTGGTGCATCATGCGGCGTTTGCGGTTCTCATTGGCTTGATGGAGCTTTCCCTCCATCTGGATGGCCGAGTCCACCAGGGCTTCAAGGTCGGCGAAGGGGATGTTGACTAGGACAGTCTGCATCTCGTCGTGCAGTCCGTTCAAAAATCTCTCCTTCCTCTTCTCTGTGGTACCTGTCTCATCGGGGGCATACCTTGACAGGGTGAGGAACCTGTCGCGATATTCTACCACCGACATCCTTCCTTGTTTGAGTTCCCGAAACTCATCCCTCATCTTCTTTATCAGACCCGGGGGCACGTGATACTTGCTGAACTTGAGCTTGAAATCTGCCCAAGTCATTATCTGTCCTGCGTTCATTGCACGGGTGCTGGTCCACCAGGCTCTGGCTGGTCCTGCTAAGTAATGAGTAGCAAACAGGACTTGCTCTGCAGCTTCGACTCCTGCTACTTCTAAGTTGTTCTCCATTGTCTGGAGCCAATCATCGGCATCGAGTGGCTCTTCGGTCTTGCTAAACATGGGAGGGTTTGTGTTCTGGAAGTTCTTGAGTTTTGACCCTTGGTGATCATGGTTTCCATGGCCTTGGTTGTTGTTAGCGATCTGTTGCAGTACCGCTATGTTGGCTTGTCTTTCAGCTCTTTCATTCTCTCGATCGGCCATCAAGGTCTGCAGCAGTTGCATCATGGCATCTTGGCTGTTGTTGCGATTTGGAGGGGCCATCTGAACATGGAGATATATCATGAGATAAGAGGGAATTTTCTATGGCTTGTTTTGGGTAAGTTCAAAACTTTAAAACTTGAATTCTTTTGATGTTGAGCGCAAGCACACATTCATTCATTCAAACATCATATATTATAGGCTAACACCTTCATGGTTTTAAGAACCATTGGCTCACGCTACGATACTAATGAGGGGATACAAACTCACACCTACACAAGTGATCAAGTGCAACTACTCTTCATCATCTACATCGATCGGGATGAAGTCATCTTCTCCCGCCTCCAGGAACTCGTAGTCCTCAACATCAGTGTTCTCGTCTTCTTCAAAATCCTCATCATCACTCAGAAAGGCTGCTCCTCCCTGAATGTCTTCACCATCTTCTTCCATCTCTCTCAGCTGGTCCTCTTGGGTCTTGACATTTGCCTCCAAGGACACTATCTTGGCGCGAAGGCGCGCGATGGTAGCATCCTTCTTGGCACGCTGCAGGCGAAGTGACTTGCAGTCCTTTGCAAGCATCTTGATAGCATCGGCATGATGAGCCAGGTGAAGGTGGGTCTGGTTGGCGTAAACGCGAGCATTGTCCAGCTCCTTCTGAGTCTCGTGCAGCATAAAGTCCAGGTGCTCCACGTGATACTTCAGCACCGGGTGTGGGGATAGTGACATAGGTCCTCCAGTGGAATCATGCCTCGCAAGGTGAGAAAAGCGAGAGTCCTGGATCCTAACCACATTCTGCCCGCACAGACGGGCAAGTGCTTCCTGAAGAGCACGAGCGAGTCCATCCAGCCAGTTGCTTTCTCTGATGGAAAAGAGGATCCTCTCCGAGGTAGGAGGCTCCATCTTGCCCCTCAGGTCAGCGGTGATAATCCACTGAAGTTCCCCTCCAGGCTGGTCGTTGACTTCAACTCCGTGAAACTCCGGGTGTGGGCGTCCAAGAAAGTCCGACAGGGCGTCCAAGTCCCTCTCGAAAATCAGGCTTCCGCCATTGCCTAGCTGGTAAAACTTGGTGTTGTTTGGCTCCATCTGAAAGTGAATTGGATGAGTAAGTTAGAGAAGTGAGCAAGTGTGTCAAAATTTTAGGTAGATTCATAAGGAAGAGCATGACTTATCATTTTGAAAAGATCTCAAGGAAAAGAGAGTGAATAATTTTTGCTAAACATATTCACTTTATTTGTCTTGGAAACTAAGTGTTTGTGAACGTCCATTCTAACTAGGGTCTCCTAAGGTCAAACAATGGCTCTGATACCAACTTATCAACACCCGGATTTTTAAGTCCAGATGCCTATTATGTCATTCATCGCAATCCCAGGAATATTGTTGTTGCGAGGCATAATAGTCGAATATCATAGTCATCATTCATTACAAACCATAATGTCTTACAAATTCAGATCACATGATCCATATTACACAACTACTTGATCTATTGATCAACACACATAGTTCATAGTGGAAGCGTAAATAAAAGGGGACTCTTTAGTCCACGGAGCCAACGCTTGACGTCGGAAGACTCCTAGTTGTCGTAGGCGTCCTGCTGGTCGTCACCTTGGTAGTTCTGTTCATCTTCATACTCTGGCCATTTGAATAGCCAGGGACAAGGCCGTGAGTACTTTAAGTACTCGCAAACTAATACTAGTGTAAGTGCTAAACAATTCTAGTAAGGGGTGCTAAGCTCTAGTTTAGCTTGCATAAAGCCCATTTTAGTCTACAAGCATTTGATAAAAGACTCTTCATGTGCTAACTAACTCAAGTGAGAACCTTAGTGTCATTCCCACAACTCAGTTGTGATTCAAGTCAAGTCACCCTTCAATTCATCAACCATTTTCAAGAAACTCTGACAACGGTAACCGTATCGCCTTTCCAACTGTCCGTAACCGTGGACACGGCTATTCGAATAGATTTACACTCTGCAGAGGTTGCACACTTGTGCCACAACATTTGATTACATCCGTCAGGGATAACCCTGAATAATCGTAACTCAGTACGCGGGTCATCAACCCTAACCTTTCACTTACATACCCTAGTATAGGCACCTCTCCCCATGAGCTTGGCCTCCCAGTGAAGACCAGCTCGTCAACCTGGGAACTGCACGAGGCTTGGCCGTACAATTCACCTCAATTCACATCATTTCTCAACAACGGAGGCAGCCTCGGCATAACCCCTATGATGCTTGTTCGGAGGGAACCCATACTAAGATGTATAAATTTCCAGTTAAGCCCTACCCATAATCGGGTATTGTGGGGGTACTCCAAAAATTGGAAAGGTATCGCATCCAAACCAGTATCAGTTTTAATCAAAAATCACCATCTTCTCCAAGTCATATTCACCTTCAAAATCTTTCAATAGAATGACTCATCATTCCAAAGTTTTCAAATTCATTTCAAACCCACAAGTTCCCATCTAGAGTAGTCAATTTTATTTGTTAGCACTAGCCACTAGTCATGAGGGGTGCTACTCAACTCATAAGCTGCTTAGGCTAAGTTTGATACTCTTGCTCTACTCTATACTTAGACCAAAGTTAACTATAAAAGTAAGCTTTAAATAAACAAAGTAAAAACTTGCAATGTAAAAACTTGGGATGGGATCATTAAACATAAGGTAAAGTGGAGTGGTGCCTTGCTCATGAGAGCTTTGCACTTGCAAGAATATTAGCTTGCCTTGGTAGTGGTCAAAGTTCTCCTCTTCCTCCTCTTGGTAGAATCCTTCCTCTTCCTGGTATTCTCCGGGGCTAGCGTGTAAATTCGAAATACGAGATATAATCACTCAACAAGTTCAAGAGCTATACTAAACACAACATCACTTCACACCAACTATTCTAATCACACTCATAACACACTTAGGTGCATTGGTTTTCTATCTTGAGGAAAAATAATTTCCTCTCATTACATATGTAAATGATAGTTTCCATTTAGTTCCTGAGGAATAATTTCCTCTCATTGAATCTTCTTAAGATTTAACTTCTCAAACAATCATACATGAAATCATGTTGACCTAAGTCAACCATTCATCATCATCATTTGAGAAAATGATTTAAATGAGGTAGAACACCTCATACAATTTAACAATGCTAATTATGATTTAATATCACCCAGTATTTCATGTGAGAGTAAAATGACCAGGGTCTAAACCTCATATGAAAGTACTTGGGACAAGATTTAAATGAAGTAGAACACTTCATAAAATTTGCATAATAGTTTTGGACAATATCACTTAACTAAACTAGCCATATAGTCCTTTATTTAAACTAGGCCATGATCACTCAAGGTGACCACATCATATTTTTGCAGAAACAATTAGGGTAAGTGAAATGTGAGCTATTAGAGTTGGAAACGACTTAATATCATTTTTGGTTGATTTTTAAGATTTAAATGAATGTGCAAAAGTCCCTGACTTGTTCTTTTTGTCACATTATTTCTACAAAATATCCCACCATGAGACCAGTGGGGTTTTGTAGATATTTTCTCTAGCTTTCCAAAGATATAAAATTCACCAAATTTGGTTGGGCCAATTTGAATCTATGCAATTTTGAAAATGGAGCCAGTATTGAATTGGAATTAAACAGAAATTCGAGATTTGAATAGGTGGGCCGCGCGGGAAAACTAAACGGGCCGTTTTCAAATTAAACAGACAGCCCAGCCCACCACGCGTCCACGCACGCGTGGGCTGCCTGACAGGGTGGGGCCTGCCTGTCAGCGGCTCATCTAACCCGAATCGGTACGGGGCGTTCTGAGACGCACGATTAGATCGCGATCCAACGGACCACGTCCATCGTCGTCGACGGCGAGAGGAGGTTACTGGCACGGCGGTGCTAGGGGGTCGGAGAGCTCACCGGGGCTCCAGCGGCGGTGGGCAGTATGCGCGGTGAAGGTGTAGACGACGGCGAGACTCCAGGTAGCAGCGGCGCATCCTGGGGCGGCTCCAATCGTCGGCGATGTTCCGCGGCGGCGTGCGGCAGTGAGGCTTCAATTGAACGGCGGTGGTGGCTAATCGAGGCAGTGGAGTAGCGGAGGAGGTCGAGGGAGAAGAGGTGAGGGTGCTGGTGTGCAGAGATCGATGAATGGGGGCTTCCTTTTATAGGCGCGGAAGTGGCCGTGGGTGCTGCGGCGAACTCGACATGGGCGCGGCTTCTCCGGCGATCTATCGAGCTAGGCGAGGGCGCGGCGGTGTTCAGTACGTCATGGCGGTCCTCTGGGTGGCAACAGGTAGCTTAGGCGGTGCCTAACTTGGTCAGGGTGCGGCGATGTCCGGCGCGTCTACGGCGGGATTTCTTCCTCGTCTCCGGCGGCGGCGGGCACGGGTCGGTGTCGTGGGCGTGTCTGGTGGCTTCGTGGTCGCCAGGCGATGCTCAACCCGCAGCGAAGTGGTCCAGGGCGTGCTCGAGGCGATGGCGCGGCGTGTGGCCAGTGTGCGCCCACGGCGTGCACGTGCGACATCCTCGGCATGCCTGGGCCGTTCTGGGCGCGTGCATTCCGGCGAGTGTCGGCGTCCTCCTCGACCAGGGCTTGCATAGGCTGAGGTAGGGAGGTGAGGTGGAGCTCTGTGGCACTATGGCCGTGGCTGGGGAAGAAGGAGAAGAGAGGAGAGGGGACATGGTGAGACATGGCCGGCATGGCCATGTCCATGCCATGCTAGGGCTTGCCCTGGGCTTGCTATGCTGTTGAGAGAGAGAGAGGGAACCAGGGGACCATGTAGGGTCGAGTGGGGCTGGTAGGGTTGGCCAACACTATTTCAAATAGTGTTTTGGGATTTGATCCTATTTGGAAAATTCAAATTCTTGCCAAATTTGGTTTAGGTCAAGTGGTTCCAAAATTTGAAAATGGTTCATTTGGGTATGTTGCAAATGGCCAGAGACAAACATGTGTAGTGGTGGAATTTTAAAAATCAAAGAAATGCAAATTTGCAAAAAGTGAGATTGTTGACAAAGTTAAAAAGTCTCAACTTTGCATGAGCATAGTTTTTGATCCAAGATGATTTTGGTATGGTGGTCTTTACCAAAGTTGTTCACCTTGATGTGCTCTTGGATGAGGTGCAAAGAATTGGGAAAGTTTAGTTTGAAAAACTTGAAAACCAGGGGCTCAAAGTAGTGACCAGAATATAAATGGCAGTTTTGACCATTATCATATGTGATCACCCTTTGAGTTTAAATTTGATTTGATTTGTGTTTCTTTGGTTCCCAAAGTTGTAACAAGTATTTAGTAACATAATACAACTAATGGTGAAGGTCAATTTGGTCTAGGGTAAAGATTTTCAAAAATGGCATAAGCCATAGGTTAGGGTTTTAGGGTTTTATTCTTATTTGATTTCTTTCTCCTTTTTGGTTTATTTGGTTGGTGATCTTCACTTGATCACTTTAGGATTTTAGGGTTTAGCACATAAACACAATAACAATCATCATGGCATATCACTCAAAATGCACAAGTCCTATGCATGGCACTATATGTAAATAAAAGTTTTTGTTGGTTCTAAATTTTGGACTTGGGAAAATTCTTCTTCTTCCTTTTCTTGAAATTTTGGGATGTTACATTCAATCAAGACGCTCTCGACAAATCTCTGCTCAGTGCCTACTGTCTGTAAGTATTATTTATGTAATTAAGTCTCTACCGCGGCTCGTCCATTGCATGCATATAACTATACTCTCACTATATTATGCAGAATGAAGATCCGTGAATGCCGCAAGGGGCAAATCTATGATCTTGGGTTCATTGACCCATATACCATGAATGGGTATACTGTCGACAACTCTCCCAAGAACACTGAGAATAACTTGGTATATGCCTTAAGGAAAAACTCATACAAAAGGGCAATACTATTTCCTTACAACTTCGCGTGAGTGTTACTGTCTTCACACATTAAATCTTTTTCGCTTACTCCATGTGTTAAGTGTAATTGATGAGTTATGCATATATATATGTGTCCGCAGGTTTCACTATATCCTGCTAGTCATTGAACCCGACACCGGAGTAGTAGAAGTCATGGACTCGAAGAGTAAACCCCTTGAGACGTGGGGGGACATGGCTGATATCCTCCAGAAGGCTTGGACACGGTTCGCCAACAAGTCTCCGGGTTTACGGAATAAAGAGCTTCGAATAAAACCTGTACGGGTAAGTACTACTAGCTAGGTCGCGCATCTCTTTGATTCTAGTTTCAATACCATTATTATCATCCTTGATTATTATTTTGATTGAACTTTGTTCTCGTAAAGTGCTTGAGGCAAGAGGACGGGAATAATTTATGCGGGTTCTACGTTTGCGAGTTCATTCGCCAGAATACCCACCATATGACCAAAATTTTGGAACAACTTGATGTACGTAATCAACATTCATAACTTTATTTTATCACCTTGTGTTTCATTCACATACACATATATATATACTGACCACCGTACCTTCTTGAAATTATTAGATCCAACGGTTGCGGGACGGTCTTCTAGCAACCGAGCGTGTACGGGCAATTCAAAAAGAACTGGCGGGATTCTTACTTGAGCAAGTTATAGCTCCAGACGGAGAACACTATGTGCCCGACATCCAACATTGAATAGAAATTATTTTGAAAGTTGATGTAGACATATATATATACATGAACGTGTGTCACTTCGATCGACATATGTAATATAATGGTTTCCTATATATATGTGTCTGCATTATATTATAACGTGTTTCGAATGGAGGCAGAGTCTGCCGCAGCAGCGTTTTAGTGTAAATTTCCTGCCGCGGCAGCGTTTTAGTGCAATTCCCTGCCGCGGCAGAGTCTGCCGCGGCAGGGAAGGGCACCAAAACCCTGCCGTGGTACAACCCTTTTGCACCGGTTCGTATTACGAACCGGTGCAAAAGGTCCTCCGCCGGGCGCTCCACAGAGGGCCACGTGGCCCTTTTGCACCGGTTCGTATTACGAACCGGTGCAAAAGGTCCTCCGCCGAGCGCTCCACAGAGGGCCACGTGGTGCCCCCTTTAGCACCGGTTCGTAACTGAACCGGTGCAAAAGAGGGGGGCCTTTTGCACCGGATTGTTTGCACCGGTTCACAATCCGGTGCATATGGCCCTAATGAACCGGTGCAAAAGAGCAGTTTTCTACTAGTGTCACCTGCACAAAGAATAGCAATAAAATTCCCAAGCACAGACCGGTCTGCTTGTAGATGTGGGCAGCACCACTCGGCTGCCGCGTGCAGATCATCACAAACCAGGTGACTGCTGCGGCCACAACGAAATACTCTGTAGATGTTAATGGACAGAGCAAGGAGGACCGCAAGAGGCATGAGCTGAGAGAAAGAACCATCCATGCAGGCTGTGCCAGCAAGGGTCGACTCCGTAAAACTTGGTGCGCCTGAACCACCGGTTCCTCCTCCGGGTTCCCTCCCCCAAGGACCGAGCCTCTCTTCTCACCTATTGATCACCCAGCCTCTCGATGAGCACTACATGATGCACAGGTGTGAGAATAGGCGGGGGGAAGGCGGAGGCTGCACAGCGGCGAGGCTAGGCAGATCGGGCGGCGGCGTGCAAAGCTGAGAGGGTGCACAAGCGATAAACATGCATAGCGGGGAGGTGAGGCGTGATGGCGTGATTAACCGCATTGTTAATTTTGTCAAGAGTTTATGGTAATGAGGGTTTTTGGCAAGTGTTAAACCCTAACAAGATTTATGGGGAGTAGGGGTGACAGTTATGTGCTTTCCATTGTTGGTGCATACAGAGTAATATACTCCCTTAACTATTGCATATTGGATGTTGCTTTTTTTCGGACGCTGATCTTTGAACGGATGGTGCAGATGTTTCTGATGTTTGACATCAAACATTTTTAACGACGTACGAACTCGCATATAATAGTAAAGATGTAGATACCTTTTTTGACAATATAATATCTCTTATTTAACTTGCATTTATTACAATATATATCTTGATGAGTTGCAATAAGGGAAAAGATGGGCAATTTACAGTGGAAAGTTGATCTGATGGATGGATTTGAAGCGGATGCTTTGACTTAGATTGGACGGATATGATGCTTCCAATGATAATCATCAAATGCGTTGAGTGACAAATGTAATAGTATAGATACCCTAAAATGAAAAAAAAAAACAATCAAGTCCCCGTACAGAGGATTGTCGCCAAAGCCCCGTGTCACTGAGTTGCCACCGCCCAGGCCCCTCCTTCGCCCCCAACGACACCGTGTGTGGTGGCGGCCAAAGTGGCTGGGCGTAGTAGGAGATGGCCTCGAGCAAGGCCAATAGGCGGGGACTGGAGGCGTCCGGGTCAGGCAGACGCGGCGCTTGTTGGGGACGAAACATCCCAAATAAGAACTGCGAGCTTGCGAGGCAGGGTCGTGTGGCTCGCGCGCGAGGTCGAGGAAGACTTCGAGCAGAAATAGCAGGACGCTGGAAGCGGGAGGCGACGGGGATGATCTTGTAAAGCATACATGCACAGACATGTCTACCACGCGCGTACACAACCTGATGTATTCGGAAACCCAGAGAATTTTCACTGAGATAGGTGGCTCGTTGGTCAGAGAAGAAAGCAGGTTAATTCAGGCCATATCCACCACCACCATGGAGTGGATGCGACGCAACGATTATGATTCCTTGTGGTCTGTCGGGATGGTGCGAGGAGGAGGCGAGGTTCACAAGAACACCCAGTTGATGGTGGATTACATAGTGTTGATGAGGAAAGCACAGGCTTCAGCGCAACACTCCTCACAGAGCGACAACAGCGGAACGCTTGGTGACCTGATTGATGACACCATCAGGTACCTGAAGAATCTGCTTTGGAAAAAATCGGAGCTTTGCTTGGATCCAAGCCTCAGGTACCTGTTCTTGCTCAACAATTCCTATTTCATAGCCCAGATGTCTGACCCAATGATATCAGTATGTGTTGAGCTATTGTCTGCACACCACCAAGGATTTGAACTTACGCCTGAATGTGAGCAGTACATGGATAGTTATCTCCATGTTTCTTGGGGGCACGTGCTTTCCTGCATACTCAAATCGAATTCTGTTGGACAACCAAAACACCGGAAGAAAACCTCTTTACTCGACAAATTTCAATCTGCCTTCCATAAAACATATCAGGCTCAAAAGTTCTGGTAGGTTCCAGACCCTCGGCTCCAATCCTTGCTACGCGAAACTATCACCAAGGGAGTCATTTCTGGGTACCGCGACTACCTGAAGGTGCATCCAGAGCTAGAGAAAGAGGTTACTAGGGGAAGCAACAGTCACGGGATCTTTGAGGGGATGCTGGGAGAGCTATTTGAAGGATGAAAAGTGCTTGATGCATCGAACGGAGTCACCAACAACTAAGAGGCCAGAGTTATGCTTGTTTTACTTAGATATATTTTTTCCCCTTATGAACTGAATTTGTATTATGAACTTCGTTGGTATAAAATTTCGGTCAAAATATTCTACTAATTTCAATAATACACATGGCTTCAAATAAATTTAAAATTATTTTTAAAAATATAAATATTTGATGAATTTTAGAAGAAAATTTTGGCCCTTTTGCCGAAAGGAAAACTGAAATCAATGAAATTCAATGATTTCTGTAGTGATTAAAATAGTTATGAAACCGAAATTTAAAACTGTGAGCAGCACTGCTCCCTCCCCACCGTTCTATTTCTACCACGAGTCGATCCGGACCATCGACTAATCCGGATGGAGCATCAGATCGACTTCCACGTCCAGTGCAGATCCAACTGGATCAACGGGCGTCAGCGCAGATAAGCTCACCAAGATTCCTCACAGAAGGTTACACCCAAGGTTTCGGTTTTCGTTTTCTGTTTTTTACCGGCCCTAGGCGAAATGGGTGAATTTCGGAAAATTCCGGACGAAAAGCAGAAACCAAAATTTAAAATTTGTGGGGAAAAAATGTACGAAATTTGAACAAAAGATGTCCAAAATTTGAACAAATTTTGAAATGAAATTCAATAAAACAGTTCGGACATATTTAGATAAATTTTAATTATAGATATTCCATATTTATAAAAAGTTGAGGCACTTATTTTGAAACGGAGGGAATATATGCAACGCTGATGCAGAGGTGGGGCGCAGCCCCCATATCGAAAAAAAAAATGCAATGCTGATGGCACGATCCTGCTTTTGCTCTCTATCGCGCTCTCCTCTCTTTCACGGTTTGGCGCTGAACATGCTATCTAGAAGAATATCTACTATACTAAACGTGAACAAACATTTTTTTTGTAATAATTTTGAGCTCAGCTGAGATTTTACTTTCTTTTACTTTCTTGTGACACGTGGTTCTCCATTGGTCTGGTTTCTGTGGATTTTTTCTTGTGTACAATTTTGGTGCTCCGTAAAATTTTGTATGGGTATCAGAGTTCATGGTGTGGCTGGCAGTATGCGTGCTTTTCTTCTTGATGATCTTTCGAGGTAGGGTGTTTTGGTGGGCTGTTGTGTGGCCGTAGCTTTCAGGCATTTTGGATAATGGTGGGGGGCCGACAGTCAAAGCGGCGCGGGTGCCCAGGTTCCCCACGTCTTATCTTTGTCTCTTCTTCCTCCAGCGATATTTTTCACCAAAAAATCCTCACCGGCATGCCCTTCTTGATCTGCCGGTCGCTTTGTGTACTCGGTCGGCTGTCCCCGCGCACTGATTCGGCCGACGGCAACGCGCTACAGGAGTAGGAGGCTGTGCTTGGAGACGAGGCGTCGGATTCACGCGAAGAGCACTCAAGATCGGCGGCTCATGGAGATGTGACGCCGTGAGGATCAAGTAGAGGGGTGGTTGCGAGCACAAAATTTTCCCCGTCCGGGCTGGAAGACGAGGCCTCGATCGGGCAAGCCCCTCCCGGAGGGCCTCTTCAACATCGATAAGAAGGAGCACCTTATGGCCAGCATCAGCGCAGGTCTGCGTGCAACGGTGCAAGTCCGGCGAAATCAGTGAGGTGGAGCCTTCGACATCCGCTACCACTGGACGTATCTTCCCCATTGAGGAGGAGCCTTCGACATCCGCGCCTGATGAAGATGTGATGAAAATTTCGCTGCCCGGGCTCTCCCTAACGCGAGATCTCCCCTGGCCGAGCTCCCTCCGTGGCGGGTGGTCATGGTGCGGGTCGGTTCCCAGCACGATTTTTCCCGCACCCGGGCTTTCACCTACCATGAGATCCCTCTGGCCGACGAGCTTGCTCCGTGGCCGGCGGCCATGGTGTGAGGGTCGGGCCCTGCTCTGGTGTAGCGGTTGTTGACGAGGTGCTCTGGCTCCTCCGATGCAGGTCCTCACCTAGAAGCGGTCCCCGCCCCAATTTCTGGTGCGTCGTATGGCTGCTCAACGGCCGGTGTTGTGTATCTTGGACATTATTTGCTCTGAACGATGCCGTTGATTCTTTCTCTCTGCCGAAGGAGAGCAGCAGGGGAGGGGCGGCGCAGTCGAGGAGGCGGCAGGTTCAGTTGGAGCGTCGCGAGGATTGACGACTTGAAGAGCGACATGGAGTGGAAGTTGTCGGGGTGGCCGGCACGAATTCGTTTTCGCCCAAGCTCTCCTCCGCTGTCGAGCTCCTCGGCGGCCGGAGGCCGTGGCGTTGGTCAGATCTAGCTCTGGTGTCGCGGCCGTCACCGTTGTGCTCCGGTTCCCTTCGATGCCGCTCCACTCCTGGAAGGCGGCACCTGACACGATTGGTCCGCCGTGTGGGCGCTTGACGAGACCAGCAGTGGTCGAGCTACTCAAGGTTCTGATGTTGGCTGCCATCGTCACTTGATGGGATGGGAACTGCTACCACTTCAACCGCCCTTCGTCCTCTCCGTCGTAGGTATACGCCGCCTTTCTCTTCCTCTTGCTCGGTTGCCTCCCTTTTCCCTACTTTTCTCTCCAGTTCAACCTCTGGTGTGGTGCCAGTATGTGTTTGCTTCCAGTGTGGGTGTCGACGGAAGGTAGGAGGCCAGCCCCGCCACCTCTGTTTCTTCTCATATGCACTGCGGGCTGTTTTGGATTCGGTCAGGGTGAAGTGGTTGTTAATGTGGGCTAGGATGGGCACGGCAACGTTGATTCTTGCTTGAACAAGATGGTCGCACTCCATCGCGGATAGAGGATGCCAAGGTGAACGCCGTGCTCTGGCTACTTTTGTATCTTTGTATGGCGGTATGCTACATGTTTGGTCCATCGACTAATCGGTGTGTATGCCAGTTTTTTTAATGTAGTACATCAAATATTTTTGACCCGTGACCATTGTATTGGTTCAGGTGTTCAGTGGTAACATTCAGCTGTTGGGTTGCTATCCCAGAATTTTGAACAAGAAGAAGGCAGAAGTTCATGTTGATTAACATGACAAGACGGTGAATATACCCGGTAAATGCTCCAGAGCATTAGCCTTCGATGGAGCCTGCAAAGAATCTTTGCAAATGTTACAAAAAAAACATAGTTGTGATATTACCAGATGGCACAGATAGTTTTCCACTTGCAGAAGCAGCCACGTTACTGACTATGTTTAGCCAACTGCAGATCAAGTATTACTTACAATTCCGAAATGGTGTATGTATATTAAGATTTGTACATGACAGCTCATTTTGGAACCTTTCTTCATGTAAGCACCAGGTTTATTGAACTTTACACCTTTTTGGTTTGATTAAATTGATAGAAACTTGATGTTGTCATCACTTCCTTTGGTGCATGGTTTCAGGAGATAAAAACATCCAGCTGTTGCATTTGAACATCATTTGTTTCATTGGAAAATTGAGCAATGATCTGTTATACATTGGGTCTCAGATTTAAATTTTCTTCGGAATACAAACGTGTGATTTATTTGATCATGGTTGTTATTCTTCTAACAGGTTACAATCACATGGCCAGTGACATGTGCAATAAGCGGTAGTTTTGGGCTTCTTTACTTGTGAATGCCAGCATTAGAAGGGGGCCTAATCCAGCCAAAGGTTCAGAAGAATTGGTTGTCTAATTCATGAACATTTGTCAGAGACATGGTTAAGGTCAGTAGTAGGTGTGCTAAAAAATGTTTCTGGAGTATCCCTCCAAATATGAGCTTTTGTAATAAAACGATTCTAATGGTACAATATAATAGCACATACTGATAATTAAATTGTAGCTTTGATGCAAAAAAGATACCGTCCAGGTAAAACAGCAGAGTACATTGATATTAAGAGCATGTAGATTTAAAAGGATAGTTTTCTCTCTCCTTCACTGTTTTGTTATTTCTTAAATTTAGTAATTATGTGAGAATTTTTGCTTTCTCACCCTGTTTAATAATCTCAGAATTAGAAATGTATGCTGGAGTCAGCGGAAACCACAGATTGTTATGGAAGCAAAGAGGTAGTCAAAAGAACTAGGGTGTAGACGAAGTTGACGTCTTGCAACTGTTTTGTTGGAGGACTTTACTCAAAGTATGAAACAAACATGAATATTGTATTTGAAACAGCCAAAAGTTGATGCAAAGTATAAAACAAACACAAAGACTGATCTTCTTTTTCTAATGCACCAGGGAGTATATTCAGACTGGATTCTTACCGGCTACTGATCCTAGAAGTGCAATTCTTCCAGATTTAAGGTGCATGGCGTTTTGGCGCCGTTAACAGTACATGGCAGAGCAATGCTTTGCATCTACTGGTTATTGAGAAATCCGAGGTTCTGATTTCTTCACTCTAGCATTATATCTTTTATTTGTCTCACCATCTAGAACTTTTTCTTTGGAAATGAAAGCTTAATACGTTGATTACTCTATACCACGGTAATGAATTATAATATATGTTTGCCTTATAATGTCAACCTGTAGATACAGAGTTCTTCTGTTTATGATATACATGGGAATAAGGCATAAATACAAGAACCATGTATCTACAGGTTGGCATTATAAGGCATAAACTATCTAACTTCTCTGGCGGTACTATGGTGTACCACTTTAGGTACGTACAAGTACAATCTTTGGAATGCTATTACCATGGTTGATTCAACAAGTAAAGCATGGTGTCAGTATCTAAATACAGTAGCAGAACCAAGTTAATCTTCTTTTATGTCATATTGTTATTTGAAACAAGTAGCCTGCCTTTTAATCAAATATATGATCCTCTGTTGTACTCAAGGTCCATAGTTCATGGTATAAATATATGCATTTCACCTCAACACTTCAGTACTTGAGGGCAAAATATAGAACCTCCTATACTTCATTGGTAAAAATATTTCTCAGAACTACATGGGGTCCTCTTTATTATGTACCCTTCTTTTTTCTGCATCTCCTTGCTTAGTTTCCATAAACATAGAAGGCTACAATATTTGTTTTATCATCTTTGGTTAACGATTACGAAGGAGAAAAAATGCCTAATGAATGTCTAATGCATTGACAGATGCTGATCCGTAGAGCCGGTAAATTTCTTTTTCTGGGTATCTTTGTGTAGAACTGTAACTGTAACCAGTGACACATGACAGTCGTGTTGCCGCAGTCCAATATTCAGGTACACATGAAATAAAGTATTTCAGAGATCATGGTGCTAATTCATTTTTTCATATTTATAGTTTTGGTCTTTTTGATTAAATAAGATAGTGCAAAATATCCTACAAAAAAGGTTGTGCTTTCTATTTCAAAGTAACAAGTTATTACAGAAGCCAAGAAATTAAATAAATCATACATTTACCTCCATATTTTTAGGTCCTCGGCAATAATATGCCATCTCAATAACTTTAGTTAGATATGAACGAAGAATATGGTATTGAAAGTTGTAGTCATTTTTGATAAAATATCATAAGAACTGTAGAAGATCCAACAAAAATGCGTTCTTCCTATTACAAAGTAATAGCCCACTACAGAACGTAATAGGTGTTATATGTTCCAACCAAGCTAGATATGAAAGCAAATTAATTTACAAGAAAAAATATGTTATACATTTGCCAATATGGCAAGATCCAGTAAGTCTTCTTCTTTGATGCATTTGTCTTACAGTCTGAAATAGCAACAACATGTTAAGCATGGGTCCTCAACAACAATATGATACCTCCATATTTTCAAGGTCCTCAGTAACGATATGATATCTCATTAACTTTAGTTATAAAGGAGCAATATGATTCCTAGGTACTGCTAAGTATAATTTATCTTTTGTTTTCATTGTCAGTTGCAGGACTGATTAGATTTTTCTTCAGATTGTCCTGCAAGTATCCATGTTTTTTCTGATTTTGTTTGTTCTTTTCTAAATGGAATTCACTCTTATCTCTCTGTGAAGATTAACCTACCAGTTTACATATCCTTCTATTCTGGAAATGCACTCTTCCTTTTCCATAGATTGAACTGGTGCGGACTATTACATGAGATTACTATATGTTTGTGAAAATACCATCCCTCTTGCGATCCTTCTATTTTTTTCAATCATGATTTTGTTCTTTGCGCAAAAGTGCTCCTAATACATGCTTTCCTGTTATCATTTGTGTTTTTGGATAAGAGGTTCATTATAACATTTTTCTATGGGCCAATGATGAGACAATGCTATCATTAAAATACTCTGCTGCTTCAGTTGTCCATTTGTGAAATGTTCTTCATTGTCAACTTCTTGCCACCACCATTCTTCTATATGTCCCTTAACATGCCATCAGCTAGGCAAACAACAGCTGCAAATGTATTGTTGTCAAGTTTGTTCTATTTTCTCATTATCATTGTAATAAGGCATCATGGCATCTTAGCTTCACTTTGTTTGAAATATCCAGTTGAATGCTATCATGTTTTGCAACAGTATATTGTTTAACAACAGGAAGAACAAGAGTTAATTGATCTTCTTACTTACCATATTTAGTGCTCATTCTTTAAGAGGGACATTACAGGAACATGTAAGTAATTGGCGGATGATGCAAGCAAATATATAGCTTAATAAAGCGTCCGTTATCGAAAAAATAGCTTAATGTCCATCATGGAACAATATTGAGCCAACCGACACATGCTTCTCTCATGTTCACTAACATCTTAGATATCATAAGTGCAGACCACTGGCATGTAATTTGTTGCAATGTACGTGTATCGACTTACCGTGAGATTGTATAAAGTTGTTGTCAAATATGTAATCAACTTCTATGCCAATCTGCCATTGAACTGAGAATTGCCCGACAACAATTGCTAATAGCTTACACCAAAAGACAATTACATCGGACAACCTTGTGGCACAAAAATTAGTACTACCTTTCACCAAAACACAATTACATCGGACTACCTTGTGGTGTGGCATGCCACCATGCACATACTCAATGCACACCCGCAGGTTTTGCCCCCACGTTTTCTCTGACAACAAGACCGAGACCAACGACCACGGAGACATTGTTGTGGCCGATACCAGCAAGAATCTAGACTAAGAACCGGATGATCAACCAGATGATCTTCCCTCATGTAATCTTATCCTTAGTCAAAGTGTGAGCTAGGATAATCTAACAGGCTATGTGCTACTGCCGTGCTCAGCCCAGTCTATGTACAACCTAACATCATGTCACACATTAGCGTTACCGTGTGTTCTGATATAAATATTGTTGTTCACTCAAGTATTACGTCTAAAACTATATATCTTATCAATTTCCCAGCGTTACTTATACCGAGACCCCTGCCAAAGATACGAGACAACAGGTGATGCGTTGACAGCTTCAAAGAAGATGCTTGAACTCCCCCATACAGTGTGTTGGCGATAAACGTTTTCACCAACTAGAAGTTGACAGGATATGAGAACAAGTTACTCACAAGGTGCAATCTATAAGAGGAGAATACTTTTTAGTCATAGCGGCACAATATGATCTTTTCTCTTTCGGATGGAAATGCCTGTTGTCTTTATAATGCAATGTGTGTGCCAATGGTTTATATGCAGTTTTGGATTCAAGCACATTATGGTCTTGAGTAAAAATATTTTATTGAGTTTACATAAGTTAAGATTCCATGTATATTTAAGTTGGTGAAAATATCTTCCTTTTGAATCTAGATCAGATGGTTACAACGTCATATGCAGGTTTAGAAACTATGGTACAAATCAAAGTATAATGTATGATGATTTCTAAGTAAGATAGTTTCGGTTGATTTTCCTTCTTTAATTTACAATGTGTGTCAATGATATCATCTACTATTATTTTTAACTAGTCATCAACCCACACGACTGCGTGGGTTACCTAGTTTGAAATATATTTTGTTGGACTTGAAATTATATGGATTAATGGAACCCTGAATAAACTTATGAATTACTGTATAGTGAGTTCTAGCTGAAGCGCTAATACATTTGTAACACATTTTCTCTTATTCACGGATAGAGTGAGCTTTGTCGCTTTATGCAATTAGTGCTACCAAAGTTCGCTTGATAATTAGATGAGAAGTCCGATAAGTGGTTGATAACTTAGATGCGAACTCATATAATTAGATGAATTATTTGGAAAATATTGGTTATATATATGTAAAATAAATTTTACTAACTATGTAGTCCTAGACTTTCTGATAAAATCCTAAATATATATTTTAAAAAATAATATATTTTCTTGGAACCATGTACTAAGATAGCATTATATGTTTAATTTGATATTTTCTTCGGCTTGTGACAAAAGCTCTTGCCGCAACTAAATTGTAAAAAATAGTATAAAGTTCCTATGAAGTTTCTCTGCAAAGTACATTGAAATATGGATGCAATCTGCAGAATAATAAAAGTATGCAATAGCGTGATGCATCAGAACAAAGAATGGATTGTGGAGACTTAGTATTGAGATGATTAGAGGGAACGATTAAGAAATATGTGTTGTATTTTATTAAATATTTGGCATATATAATTATTAAACAGTAGGTAGAGTAGCAACATGGATATGATTATTTATTGTAATTTTTTGCCAAGCATATCAGTCAATATTATTCAAGTTGATCTTACATGGCCGCATGAAAATGGATTAATTAAGAATGACATATTTCTCTTAGAACTTGCACTTGCCGACATGAGTTGACTTCAAGACTGCAGAACACAGCGCGTTGCTTTTTTACAGCGGTGAGATGGGATTAATGTTAAGATGTACAAACGAAGTTATAAGTATCTTCCGATCACATCAGTCTTAAACCCTGATTGAGGTTCCATATGCCCTGAAAAAATCGCTCCAAGTCATCCGAATCTCCTCACAAAGAATATTCCTAACGAATTATTTTGCAAGTTGTCGTCTTCCTGACGCGTCCCTTTGCTAGATTCGTCTTCAACGCACATGCAATTGGCTAATTTTGGACGAAACAAACTTACGATCTGTGGAGGTAGAAGGTACACCTAAACAGCTCGAACCAAACCTGGGATCTTACCTTATATTAGCAAGACTTATGCCGAGGAATTTTTTGGGAAATCACCTGTATATGTAGTTTCATTTTTCAAGGTATGCATGAGGGATATTGGTGAGGAGCCAGCCTGGTAGGTTCTACCGTAATGGCCGGCTTCCGGCCACTGCGAAGATACCTGCAATGACGATGGAAGACATATTGATGAGTTGATATATTTTTCAAACTGAATCAAATATTTCAAGATTTTCTACTGCTTAAATATCAGTCGTTTCGAAAAATAAAAACTCTTGACTCGTAAGTACTCTATCCCACCAGATAGATTGGTCTTGGCCAGGTACAAATGATTTTGGGGAGCGTGTAGAGGTTGGACTCTACCAACCTCATTTTTTAGCCTTGCAATCAACCGTACATGATACATATAACGTGAAGTCTTTCGGCAATATAGAAAAAAATGTGAAGTCTCGTATCAAGTATGTTATCTTTTCCACGATTCGGCTGGGTATTACAATTAAATAAACGAACGTGTCTACGTAACTTTTTTGTGACATTGTAAATCGTGACTTCGGCACCTAATCGCAACCGTAAATTCTAGATCTAACTGTTGTAATTATTTTGATGATGTGGATTAACGTGGTGTCTCGTATGGTGCCTCCAATTAGTAAATATAAGATGTACCGCAGCTAACTGCAATCTCTTGAAAGTAAAGAAGGAAAAAAACATGTGACTGCCAATATTTTATGGAAGGTAATGCATCTACATATTCACATTGTTTATGTTTTCAACTCTCTACATTACCTTCTTTGCTTTGGTGGTTGTTTTCTCTATTGCCAGTTTACACACTAAGGTGAAAACAATAATGAAAAAAATAATTGTCCCATCAAGACCAGTCTAAACATGTATTACAATTTAAGTAATGTATCCTGTTTTTCCATCGAATTTTCCATCAGTCAGCCACGATACTAGCGCGGCGTGCCGCCGCGCCGATCTTTGCTAGTCACTGTAAAAAAGAAACTCCACGATTCGCTCCCAAATACGTCATGGACCTCGGCCTAACTGGAAAGCAACGACCGGCGTGGTCCTTGGAGGTTGATGATGATCTGCACCCCCGCGGTGCTCGATTTTCCTGTCAACGAGCTCGCCACGCCACCGTATTTGACCGCTGTTTGAGCAGGATATATACTTTTTGACCAGTGACTTGGTCCTGCACTTCTCTCTGACTCTCTCCCCTCCCTATCAAGTATCAACACCCCGAGCTAGCATCCATCCACAAACTAGAGGAGTAGAGGTGAGCAGTATGGCGGGCCTCACGGCGGAGACCACCAGGCTAGCATCCATCCATCTTGCTTCCGTGCCGGAGGAGACCAGCAGCTGCTTCGCGGAGCTCGAGCACCAATCTTACCGCGACTCGATCCGGAGCGTCGCCTGGCCCGAATGTCTGATCAGCTGGGGCTGGGGTCTCTCTTCCCAGTATCGTCAGAGCGGGTCCAGCTACTCCAGCATCTCTGGTACCTCGAGCTCTTACATGTCCAACATCTCCGGTTACTCCCCTGGCTCGCCTTCTGCCGGTGCAGCGGACTTGGGCGTCGAAGAGCTCACCGAGATTGCTCACAAGATGGTCAGCGACGGCTACACCCAGCGCATGGTCCAAGCTTTCGTATCCAATGGCGAACAGGACGGCTCCCTGAAGACCTGGTTCGCCGAGCTCGACATCGACTGGGTTTTCCAATTGAGCGACAAGTCTCGCGACGACTGCGGCCACCAGGTCGGAGACAAGTCTGCTTCGCCTTCCCGCCTTCAAGAATTGGTCGAGAGGTGGAGCCGAGCTCTCATCATAATTGTGGCCAGTGTCAAAGAGCTGGTCGCCGCCGTCCACGAGACGCCGACGGTCGGACAGTTTGGCAAAGCGAGCATCTCAGCAATGCTCGTCTTTGTCGACGCCATCGTCCATACCGACGACGCGGAGAAGCTGTTGGCCATGCTGCACGTATATATCTGCATCTCCAATGCATCACACAACATATCGACCATGCAGGTGACCTCGTCAGATGCCCAGATGATTTTCAATGAGATAGGCGCCTTGTTGGAGAGAAAAGGAAACAAGTTAGTTGGATCCTTGTCCAAGGTGATGAGCGACGTTAAGTATACGCTCATGAAGGACAAAGGCCGCTGGACTATTGATACGAGAGACTCGTGGGCGATCACAGCTGGTGGAGGCGAGGTTCACAACAAGACCCGGTTGATGATGGATTACATAGTTTTGATGAGGAAATCACATGCTTCAGCGAGGAACTCGGGACAGATTCACGACGCTGCAAAGATTCGTGACCTGTTACGTGAAACGATCGATTATCTGAACGATCTGCTTGTGAGGAAATCGAAGATGTGCACGGATCCAAGCCTCGGGTACATGTTCCTGCTCAACAATTCCTACTATGTAGCGCAGGTGTGTAAGGCATTGATATCTTTAAATGTCTATTTGCCGTGTGCACATCATCATGGGCTTAAACTTAGACCTGAATGTGAGAAATACATGGACAGTTATATCGAGATTTCTTGGGGACAAGTCATGTCCTGCTTATCTGAATCTAATTTTCCTAGACTGCTCCGTCGTCGGATCAACAACTCTTCGTTGGCTAAATTCCAGTCCGCGTTTCATAAAACATGCATGACTCAGAGGTTCTGGAAGGTTCCAGACCCTCAGCTCCGACACTTACTGCGGAAAACTATCGCCAAGAGAGTCATTCCAGGTTACCGCGACTACCTGAAGGAGCACCCGGAACTCGAGAAACAGGTTAGCGGTGGAAGAAACTGTCCAGAGGCTTTGGAGGAGATGTTGGGACAGCTATTCGAAGGCTGAAAACCGCTTGAGGAGGACATAGTAATGCTTCGTTGCTGTATTTGTTTGTTTTCCTTTTGAACTGAAACTTGTATTCTAAATTTCGTCAGGTACTATATCAGATGGCTACGTGTATGTTTTGATTTGATTTCCATTTTCATGGCAAATACTTCCGCATTATGTTTCTGCATCAATTTCATACATACATATAGTTGTAATGTTTACTTCTGATTGTACAACATCCTCCATTATGTTCATCTACTTAGCGAAACTTGTGCTTGCAGATGCCAAGGTCACCCAAACTCGTAAAGGTATGGGGGAATTTCACCACAAAACTAGTTGTATTTGCTAAGTAATTATACTATACTATTTACATGTAGGTGTTCATTTGCATTTCATATACACTTGTAACAGTATACACATATCACTACGTGAAAAATGTTATTTGCCGTGTTTGTCCACCTTTACCGTGTGTCAAGTATCGCGGAACACGGTAAAAAAGTCTTTGCCGTGTATATCTGCGAGAAGGCGCACGGTAAAGAAAATAACACGGTAACAATAAGAATTACACACGGCAAAAGTTTGACACACGCCATATTTTTTCAAATACACACACTAGTAGAAAAAGAGGCTTCCGTCCACCCTCATTAGTCCCGGAAATATTCGAACCGCGACTAAAGGGGGCTTTAGTCGCGGTTCGGGAGGCGACCCGCGACTAATGCTCCATCCGAGACGAAAGGGTACCCCTTTAGTCGCGGTTGGTAACACCAACCGGGACTAAAGGGCTATGGAGGGATGCGGCCGGTGGAAAAACCTTTAGTCGCGGTTGGGACACCAACCGCGACTAAAGGGTACCCCTTTAGTCGCGGTTGGTGTCCCCAACCCGGTTAGCCAATTTTTAGATTCTCAAAATTCCAAATGAAAATACGAAAGCAGGAGGATTTTAGTTTTTGCTATAAATTACGGATTTTATATTTTTTAAATTTTTCAAAAAAATAAAATTAATAATTGCATCCAGCATAAAGATTACTATTACTTTTACCCAATTTTTAGATTTTCAAATTTTTAGGTTTTAGGTTTGGCAAAAAAAATATTTAAAAAATTAAAAAAATTAAAAATAATAAAAATTAAAAAGTTATTGTTTATTTATTTATTCACGATTATTATTACATCATTATTTTTGTTTATGAAAAAAATTATTTGAAATTCAAACAATAAAAAAATGTGACATCGACCAACATGTTAATAGGATTGATATGATACTAGTATCACATACATGCGCGCGTAGCACTTGGATGCGGGACGGAATGGAACTCGGAAGTTAAGCGTGCTAGAGGTGGAGTAGTGGGAGGATGGGTGACCGAGCGGGAAGTTTGACCACAAGTAAGTAATTTGACTAGAGATAAGTGTAGTTAGAGATAGAGACTAAGCTATGCAAATAACTAAAATAATAGAAATTCTGAAAAAAATAGACAACAAACGGAGTGAAAAAAAAATTAGAAACCCAAATGAATTAAAAAAATTTAACGAAATAGCCTTTAGTCCCGGTTGGGGACACCAACCGCGACTAAAGGTCCTTCGCCCAGGCGCACGCTAGCCGCCCACATGGACGGACCTTTAGTCGCGGTTCGTAAGCAACCGCGACTAAAGGAGGGGGGCTTTAGTCGCGCTTATTTGGTCGCGGTTGCGCAACCGCGACTAATGGCAGTTGCGAACCGCGACCAAAGGCCCTTTTTCCACCAGTGACACGGCAAAAAATTGCACACGGTAAAAAGGCAAAAAACACACGGCAAAGAGTTACACACGGTAAAGCTGTGAGATACGTGTCCCATATGGTCGCGTTTGATAGAGCCGTGACGGCCCAGTTTTCTTTGCCGTGTACCAAGAACATACACACAACAAAGGGGTTGCTTTTCCGTGTGTATTATAATTACACACAGCAAAGATCTGCGTTCTGATTGGTTGAAACCATACCCCACGGATTTGTCCTTCTCACCGTTGGATCCTCCTACATCCAACAGCCCCCTCCTATCCACTCTCTCCTTTCCCTTTTCCTCTATCTCTCCTTATCTTGTCATCATTCACACTTTGAGGCCACATGCAAGTGGCCAAAATATCTTTCTTCTCGAAGGACATTGGAGACTTGTCCCGTCCCCTCTCGAAACATCTCGCTGCTACAGGAAAAGGCGAAAAGGGGGCGAGGTAGGTGTAGGTGCCCACCGCCGGCGAGGCCGCGGTTCCCCGTCGCCTCCGAGCGCCGTTTAGGCGCCGGCAGGTGTTGGGGAACTCGGTCCTCCGTCCGGTTGGGGGTAGTAGTACTAGTTTTATCTAGTTTTCAGCTTCTTGGCGGCGGCGGCGAGGCGAGGATGGCACCGCCGCATACGAATAAGTCCCTCCGGCTCTTTCCTCGTGCTAGCGACATCAGCTCCGGCGGCGTTGGCGGGCTGGTGAGGGCGGGGCGTTCTGGATCTGTCGGTACGGCTCCTCGGCGCCCCGGTTTTGGAGTTCGTGGGTGGCTGCCCGTGGCTTTTCGCACATGCGACGGCGCACTCCCCGGGAAGAAGATGGCGGTCGTTGGTTCGCGGTTGTGGCAGGTGGATCTGGCTGCTCCTCGAAGGGTCACTGGATGTGTCCCCAGATCCGGAGCTGGAGAGGTTCGGGGAGCTCCTCCGGGATGGAGGACGTCTCCGGCCGATGCGACTTACAGGAGCTCATCCTGCTCGATGGAGTAGGTGTTTACTGCGGCTCGAGAAAGCCTTTGTGCGAGGGACTTCTTCAGTTCCTGGGGTGCTGCTACCGGGTGTTCCATTCTCTACTCCGGCAGCTCCGGCAACGAAGCAGGGGATTGGCTCACGGTGGCGATGGAAGTTGCAGAGAAGACGGAATGCTTGGATCTATATTTTCTTTTTCTTCAGGTCTTCTCTGTATTTTGTTGGCGGTTGCAGACCAGGCCATATCCTTCCTTTGTTTTCTACGTATTTGTACGTGTCTGTACTATGTATCTGTTTCCTTGACGTATAAATACAAGTAGCGTATGCCTTTGGGCGTACGTATTCAAAAAAAAAAAAAAAAAAAAAAAAAAAAGAATATCTTTCTTCTCTCTCTCTCCTTTCACACGCCCAGGCCACGGGTGGAGAAGCTGCAGTAAGCCTTCCGTGCGGCGACGGACGCACGGCGACGGACGAGTGACCTGCACTCCTCCCTCTCCTCCACTGAGCAGAGCACTTGCTCTCCTCCGCCGACGCACGGCCTTCCGCGCGGCGGCACGGACGTGGCGACACGAACGCCGGCAGCCTGGCGAGCAGCGACGGACGCCGGCGGCCTGGCGAGCGGCGACGGACGCACGGCCTTCCGCGCGGCGGCGCGGACGCCGGCGGCCTGGCGAGAGGCGACGGACGCACGGCCTTCGACACGGATGCCGGCGGCCTGGCGACGGACGCACGGCCTTCCGTGCGGCGGCGTGGACGCGGTGACATGGACGCACGGCGGCCTGGCGAGCGGCGACGGACGCACAGGCTGACGCGGGGCGGCACGGACGCGGCGGCCAAGCGCGGCGACATGGACGCACGGGGGCTTGGCGCGGCGGCCACGGACGCACGACGGCCTGGCGCGCGGTGACGCAGATGAGGCGGCCTGGAACGCAGCCTTGGTCACGCGTTGGCCGGGTAGGCTTCTGGCGGGAGTCCCAGCCGTCCTCAAGCTCCGGCGACGCGGCGACGTCTCCGGCGAACATTACTCTTTTTTTTAGTTTCTAAATTAGGCTTTGCCGTGTGTGTTTTGAAACACTCGGCAAACTGTGTTGCCGTCAGTTAGCTGTGAAACCGTCAAGTGGTTTTTTGCCGTGTTCTGGGTAGAGAGGCACACGGCGAACCCTTCGCTGTGTTCCAAACAGAAAGGCACACGGCAAAGATCCTTTGCCATGCCGATTTTTGCCGTGTGACTTTTGCCGTGCGCCGAGGCACGGCAAATGCTTTGCCGTGTTTCGAACGGCCTTTGCCGTGTATTTTTGAGACACGGCAAAGCAAAGTTTTCCCCTAGTGTATGACCAATGGTTATGAACCGTTACAATCAAAATGAGCTGAAATGAGTATTGTGGATATATCACGGTGTAATCTTTTGTTTCCTAGATGGAATGTTGAAGGCTTGGAGTTAATTGGATAGATGTTGATATTATTCTCATTATTGTGCAAAGCTGCCCATCTACGCACATTACATCCTCATCATGGATTTGTAACGACTTTTCAGCAGCAAAAACTGAACCCACGAAGTATCAAAAGTTGTTCCTAAAAAAAGCATCAAGACAATCATCTTTAAATAATTTCTTTATGTGTGATGCATCTGAAGGAAGAACAATGATGTTCGTGTTCTTCATACATGGACATATCATGTACTGCACAACAATGACGTCTAACTATGTACATCGCAAGTGATAATAGAGTGGATCCAAGAATATTTCTTTATAGACTCGCGGTGGAGGAGGCGGACGCTGTGGCTGCGCAGGTAGCACGGTGGTCGGATCTGGGCGCTCCCGGCCTGCGGCCTGATGGCTCTCGGCTCCGTGCCCGCCATGGCGTTGGTCGGCGGGGGTGACCCCGAAGGCTGCGGATCCGGTGGTGGCCGGTGAGTCCTCTGCCCCTCCTTCCGATGGCTCACGTTGGTGGCCTTCTTCGGTTTTGGGGGTGGCGGCGAACAACTCGTCGACGGGTCTGTGGTTGGTGGCTGCTTCCTCTTCCGCCGATGAGGTTGACTGGCGGGTGGCGGCGAGAGGGCCTGCCGTTCTACCTAATAAAGGTGTCTGTCCTAGGGTTTCTCTCGCGCCAAGTGAAGATCGGTTGGAAGCTTCTTTCCACCGGGATGGCTGAATTGTCGTGTTCTGGAAGGTCCTGCCGGCGAAATTCATTGTGCGATCAATGCCTGAAGATTGCTGGATTGGGTGTTTTTGGTCGGGCGCACCCATGTTTTTTATCTGACCGTTTGGTTTCGAAGGGAGCGCTTCTGTCAACACCCGGATTTTTAAGTCCAGATGCCTATTATGCCGTACATCGCAATCCCAAGAATATTGTTTTTGCGAGACATAATAGATTGATATCACAGAACATCATTCATTACATAACATAATCGTCTTACAACAAAGGATCACATGATCCAGTCTTAATACAACATAGTGGATCTAGAGATCCTATTACAAAACACATAGCGGAAGCGAAGTAGCGGTTGCGGTCCATTTGTTCCACAGGCAACCGTTGATGTCAGGAGTGGTCCTAGTTATCATAGAAGTCCTGCTGTCCATCTTCATGGTATCGGTGCTCCTCTTCATAGTCTGGCCATTTGAATAGCCAGGGACACAGCCATGAGTACTTTAAAGTACTCGCAAACTAATACTAGTGTAAGTACTAATAGCTTCTAATGGATTCTAAGCTCTAGGTTCATTTGCACAAAGCTAGTTTTAATTCATAAACACTTTGGTAGTCAAAAATTCTTTATTTGCCAAAAATTACTCAAGTGGGAACATTAGTGTCATTCCCACAACTCTGTTGTGATTCAAGTCAAATTCACCTTTCAAGTTCAAAATCACAAGTCACCAGTCACATGTAACATTTTTGAAAAGTTCTGATGACGGAACAGTATGGCCTTTCCAACCGTCCATGACCGCGGACGCGGCTATTCGAATAGGTTTACACTCTGCAGAGGTTGTACACTTGTGCCACAACTTTTGATTACATCCGTCAGGGATAGCCCTGAATAATCATACTCAGTATGCGGATCATCAACCATAACTTTTCACTTACATACCCTAGTATAGGCACCTCCCCCATGAGTTTGGCCTCCCAGTGATAACCGTCTGCTATCCTGGGAACTGCACAGGGCTTGGGTAGGACAGTCACCTCATTTTCACGTCATCTCTTTTGTTGTGGAGGCAGCTTTCGGCATAACCCCTATGATGCTTGTTTAGAGGGAACCCATACTAAAGTACATAAACTTCCAGTTAAGCCCTACCCATAATCAGGTATTGTGGGGGTACTCAGAAATTAGAATGGTATCGCATCCGAACCCAACCATCAGTTTTTGTCAAATTCACCATGTCATTCAAGTCATATTCACCTTCAAAATCTTTCAATAGAATGACTCATCATTCCAAGGTTTTCAAAGTCAAAGATTCACAAGCTCCCATCTAGAGTAGTCAATTTTAATTTTAGCACTAGCAACTAGTCATGAGGGGTGCTAACTAACTTGCAGCTCTCTAGGCTAAATTTGATGTTCTTGTACTCCTCCTTATCTAGACCCAAGTTAACTATAAAAGTAAACCTTGATCATCAAAGTAATAACTTGGTAAGGTAAAAACTGGGACTTGGAAAGTAAAACACAAAGTAGTATGGTATTGGTGCCTTGCTCAAGTTGAGCTTGCAATTGGGTAACTTGCAAGAGTATAGCTTGCTCATGGTAATATCTTGCATTGGTAATAGCTTGCCTTGGTTGGTGTATTGATCAAAGTGTTTCTCCTTCTTCTCCGTAGATGTTCTCGTCTTCCCCTTCGTAGCCTTCGGTACTAGCGTCTATAAACGGATACGAAGATAACAATCACCAAACAATACTTAAGTAATCTAGATAACCTTAGTGGTTCAATCAAGATGATCTAATATCATCACAAGGATTTTAATACCATGGTTGGCTTTGTTTTCTTTTAAGAAAAATAATTTCCTCTCATTGAAGTAGTTATTAGGGTTTCTATTTATGTTCTTTGAGAAATAATTTCCTCTCATTGAATCTTATTAAGATTTAATCTCCTCAAATAATAAGGTATGAACACATGTTGACCAAGGTCAACACTTCATAATTATCATTTGGGAAAATGATTTAAATGAGGTATTATACCTCATGCAATTTAACACTAACGTGGTAACAATTTAATATCACCAAATAATACAATATGAGATTATATAGAACAAATTCATTACCTCATGTTGGATTACTTGAGACAAAGATTTAAATGAGAGGAAAATTCTCATAAGATTTAATAAATAATTTTGGGTAATTTTAATGGACTAGAAATGGCCACATAGCAATTATTTTGCTCTAGCCCATGATCCTAGTAAACACCCATGCTATGTTTTTACATAATCAATTAGAGTATTTGAAATGTGAATTATGAGAGTTGGAATCAACTCAAAATCATTTATGGTTGATTTTAAATAATTGTTTAAAATTTGAAAAGTTACTGACTTGTCATTTTTGTGGCAAGTGATCTATGATGAATTTGGGTTTGATACCAATGGGGTTGGATAGATCTTTTCATTAGCTTTCACCCAAAATTGGTTTCACTCAAATTTGATTTGTGGATTTTGTTTTATTTAAATTCTAGTAAAGTATCAGTATTGATTTTGACTGAAAAGAATTAATTCAAATTCAAAAGAATTGGGCTAGGCGGGAAACGGAGTTGGGCCAGAAGAGGGGAAATGAGTTGGGCCGGCCCAGCTAGCGCGCTGGTGCGCAGTGGGCCGCCTGACAGGGTGGGTCCCAGCTGTCAGCGTTTTAAATCGCCGAACCGGTACGCGTGGATGGAGGCCGTGGGATTAAAGACGATCGGACGGCTATCGTTCATCCTCGTCGGCGACGAGCTCCGGCGAGGTCCGAACCCTACTGGCGGCCCTGGGGGTCTAGAGAGGGGTCTTACCGTGGTCCAGCGGGGTCAGCGAGGCGGGCGAACGAACTGGTCGACGGCGGCGAGTCCAGCGATGGTCGCGGCGGCTCCAGGGGTGCTCGGGATCGTCGGCTTCGTCGAGCTACTGCAGCGGCGGACTCCGGCCAAATTCCGGTGAGCTGGTGTGTAATTGGAGAGGGGAAGGGGTCGAGGAGGTTCAGAAGGGAGAGGGGAGCAAGCTGGTGTGAAGAAATCGTCCATAGGGTGCCTCCTTTTATAGCGGCTGGGCGAGGCCGAGGCGCAGGGATGAGGTCGTCTATGGCAACGCGGCTACAGGGGCGCAGAGGGGCTGGCGATGACGTAGCGGTGTGGGCGATGTCCTGGCGAGCATGACGTGCGTGATTGCACAGAAAATGGTGCACTGACGAGGGCAGGAACGTGACGCGGGCTCACAGTACCGTGGCGGAAATCGTTGATGGTGACGATGGCTACCGTCCTCTCCGGCGCAGGTGAGCGTGTCTGGGAGGTAGTGGGTGACGAGGTGATGCTACGGGCGATAGGATAGGTCAAGGGGAGGACGAGCGTGACGAGGGCGAGCCGTGATCTGGCGCGCTCTGCGTCATGTCCGTGCGTGCGCTAGCATGGTCTGGACGTCACGGGCACGTCCTGGGCTGGCTGCTGCTGGCTTCTCCTTGGTCAAGGGCCGTGTCTACCTTGCTCAGCAGAGAGAGGGGAAGGTCCAGGACAAGGTGGTGCACGTTGGATGTGAAAGGAGAGGAGGATGGCATGGTGAGTGACATGGCCACCACGGCATGGTCATGTCTTGGTCGTGGTGACCAAGGTGCAGTGATGCAGAGGCATGGAGAGGCTAGTGGGGTGTAGAGGGAGGCAGTGGAGGTCAGGGCCAAATTCAGCATGGGCACCATTCCAATCCCTGCCTGCAAGGTGCTCGACCAAATGGCCGAAAGAAATTTATTTTGGAATTTTGGCACCAAATTTTATGGGTGTGATTCATATAATGTTTGTGATGTAGTGGTGGTGTTGGTTGGTCAAGGTGAAGTGATTTGTGAAAAAATGTATTTGGTATGATCTAAATTCAGATTTGAGGTTGCATTTTGGCTTGCTTATATTAAGCAATGGAGGGTGATCTGGTCAAAGTGGTCAACATCAAAAGTGTTCATCTTGATGTGGTCTTGGATGAGGTGCAAAGAGTTGAGAGTGTTTAGTTTGAAAATTTCTTAATACAAGGGCTCAAAGTAGGCACTCTGATGTAAATCACAAAAGTGACCATCATCACATGTGAGTTGGAAATTGCATTTATTTTCATTTTGATTTGGTTTTTCTTGATCCCATTGATGTTGTTGAGTGTTAAAAAGGTATAATAATGTAATCCAAACAATCAAACCAAGTTTTGTGGCCTTTTGCTCAAATTTGCATTTTTGGCCATTTCCTCTCATATGCCTCTATGGATATTTTTATTTTCTCTTTATTTTCTTTTGTTTAACCTTGGATTTGATTTGTTGAGTACTAGGTAGGGTTTATTAATGTTTTCAAACCATCTTGCAAAGGTAGATCATGTCCTAGACCTAATTTTCAAATATAGCCATAGGCTCATATGTGAGGCTATTTGCATTTTCTATTTTTCTTATTTGTTGCTCTTTGATCTAAATGATCATGGTTTAGGGTTTAATGGGTTTTAACAATGGTTCACAATCATTTTGGTAAAGTAAAAGTCATATGTTAAGATTTGCTATTATGGCTATATGCCCACATATGCTTTTCCTTTTATTTTGTTTTCTTTTTATTTTGTCCTCTTTGGGTTTGAAATAGGGTAGGATTTAGGGTTTTGAGATATGTTCAAAATAACAAACAAAACAATCATGGCAAAGATCACCACATACTTGCATGAGCATTATGCATATTAATTGATCTAAATAAAGTTTTTGTTGGCTCCAAAATTTGAAATAAGTGAAATTCATTTTCTTCTTTGTTTTAAAATTTGGGATGTTACAGCTTCGAAGCTCTGCTGGCCGTTGATATCATGGAGCTTGTTTTCTTTCCATGGTGCTGGCGGAGAAAGTCAAAAAAGCCGAGATCGGTGGAAGAGCAATGGTGGTCGGATCTTGGTGGTGAGGTGGAATTGGCTTGGAGCTTCGTGACTTCAAACAGCGACTTGTATGTGGGGGCGACTTCACAGGAGAAGTTCAGAGTTCTATCTTTTATGGTGAAAATCCAAGGTCTGGCCTTAATTGGTTGTGCCTGGCAATGTTTTGAGAAGGAGGACTGCCTTCAGGGTGAAAACCTAAGATCTATGATCGTTCGACGACAGTGTTTGTGCACCCTTTCCTTCTTGGAGGCGTCGCTTATGGAGAGCTGATCTTCTGGTGTTGTCTTGGTGGTGTCAGTGTTGTTGTTTCAAGTTTTCGATCTCTGTAGCGGGACTTTTATTTTTTGTAATTCTTCTCTTTTTTTTGGCTGTGTGCATCATTTATGTCATTAGGGCATAATGTTGTTGCAGAGGCTGGGTTTAATTGGTATCTCCACGATATTAATATATGCTCTTTATCGGAAAAAAAAGAATGCATTCAAAATAAAGCCAACTGCTTCTATGAGGATAACATGTCAGCGTGTTAATTATCTGGGTATAGAATGACCACTTGACCTCAAGAATAACTTTGTGATGCAAAATCGTAGTATTTACTTTTTGTTTGTCCTTGTTCTCATGTTTCCTTCGTTCTATCAATTTGTATTCCATTTTGGTAGCAACACGCATGACATAGTTATTTGCTAACAATCAATACTTAATTGCGAGAAGATGCATCTTTTTGCTACAGGCCTACAACTGGAGGACGGATCAATGTGGAGTTGAGTATAACAACAGCGGAGTAGAGCAGTGTTGGAGCCAAAGGTAGATGACATGAGAGGTGAGTATAGCATATGAGAGGCCGTTTGCTTTCTCGACTTGGCCGTTGGTTTGTGGGTGTGCGACAGACGCAAACTGCAGCTTGATGCCCACACCCTCACAATAATCATTGAATTCTCCGGAGGTGAAGTTGCTGCCGTTGTCCATTACTATGCTGTTAGGAACGCCAAACCCAAAAACTATGCCTTTGATGAAATTTACTGCTGCCGTTGCATCTGTTGAAGTTACTGGTTTTGCTTTAATCCAGTTGGTAAATCTGTCGACTCCTACGAGCAAATAGACGTGTCCTCCTAGCCAGGACTTATGCAATTTTCCCACCATATCTAATCTCCATTGGGAAAAAGGTCATGCCAAAGGTATTGGCATTAACTCTGCTGCTGGAGAATGAGGTTTGGACGCAAATCTCTGGCAAGCTTCACAAGTACGTACGATCTCCTTCGCATCCTCTATGGCTGATAACCAATAAAAATCGGCTCGAAAATCTTTGGCCGCAATTGCTCGACTGCTTGCGTGGTGGCCACATATCCCTTCGTGTATGTCCTTGAGTATGATTCGTTTTTCTTCGGGTGTAACACGCCTCTGCAGGACACCCGATATACTTCATTTTTATAGTTCTCCTTTAACTACTGTGAACGCTTTAGATCGCATAATAACTCTTCGTGCTTCCATTGGATCTTTGGGTATTTCCTTCCTCTTGATATATGCCACGTACGTTTGCATCCATGGGATTTGTATCATCATTGTTGGAGATATGCCCGAGAGGCAATAATAAAGTAGTTATTGTTATATCTTAGTGTTCATGATAAATGTTTACACTCCATGCTATAATTGTATTAACCGGAAACATTGATACATGTGTGTTGTGTAAACAACCAGAGTCTCTAGTAAGCCTCTCATTTAACTAGCTTGTTGATTAATAGATGATCATGGTTTCCTGATTATGAACATCGGATGTTATTAATAACAAGATCATATCATTAGGTGAATGATGTAATGGACACACCCATAGTAAGCATAGCATAAGATCAAGTCATTAAGTTCAACTTGCTATAAGCTTTCGATACATAGTTACCTAGTCATTTGACCATGAGATCATGTAAATCACTTATACCGGAAGGGTACTTTGATTACATCAAACGCCACTGCGTAAATGGGTGGTTATAAAGATGGGATTAAGTATTCGGAAAGTGTGAGTTGAGGCATATGGATCAAGAGTGGAATTTGTTCATCCCGATGACGGATAGATATACTCTGGGCCCTCTCGGTGGAATGTCGTCTAATTAGCTTGCAAGCATGTGAATAGTTCACAAGAGATGACATACCACGGTACGAGTAAAGAGTACTTGTCGGTAACGAGGTTGAACAAGGTATGGAGATACCGATGATCGAACCTCGGACAAGTAAAGTATCGCGTGACAAAGGGAATCGGTATCGTATGTAAATGGTTCATTCGATCACTAAGTTATCGTTGAATGTGTGGGAGCCATTATGGATCTCCAGATCCCACTATTGGTTATTGGTCGGAGAGGAGTCTCGACCATGTCTGCATAGTTCACGAACCGTAGGGTGACACACTTAAGGTTTGATGTCGTTTTAAGTAGATATGGAATATGGAATGGAGTTCGAATGTTGTTCGGAGTCTCGGATGGGATCCAGGACATCACGAGGAGGTCCGGAATGGTCCGGAGAATAAGATTCATATATAGGAAGTCACTTTCCAAGTTTGGAAATGATCCGATGCATTTATGGAAGGCTCTAGAATGTTCTAGAATCTTCCGGAAGAAATCACCATGGAAGGTGGAGTCCCGGATGGACTCCACCAACCCTAACCAGCCAACCAAGTGGGAGGGTGGAGTCCATGGTGGACTCCACCACCCATGGCCGGCCAAGATTGAAGGAAAGGGGGGAGTCCTACTCCCCCTAGGTTTCCCCCTTTGGTAAGTTTTGGAGTTGGACTCTTATTCGAATCTTTGGGCTACACCTTGGGTGTTCCACCTATATAAAGAGGAGGAGAGGGGGGCTGGCCGGCCACATTAAGCTGCCCTTGGCCGCACCCCTTCCCCTCTCCCAAACCCTAGCCGCTCCCCCTCCTCACACCTCTCCCGTAGTGCTTAGGCGAAGCCCTGCCGGAGATCTCCACCACCACCGCCACCACGCCGTCGTGCTGTCGGGATTCCGAGGAGGATCTACTACTTCCGCTGCCCGCTGGAACGGGGAGGAGGACGTCATCATCAACACCGAACGTGTGACCGAGTACGGAGGTGCTTCCCGACTGTGGCACCGACAAGATCTTCTACGCGCTTTTGCAAGCGGCAAGTGATCGACTACATCAACAACGAGATCTAATCTCGTAGACTTTGGAATCTTCGAGGGTTAGTCTCATGATCTTCTCGTTGCTACCATCTTCTTGACTGGATCTTGGCTTGTTATTCGTTCTTGCGGTAGGAAAATTTTTGTTTTCTATGCTACGAATCCCATCAGTGGTATCAGAGCCGTGACAATGCATAGATTGGTTACACGAGTAGAACACAATGGTTTTGTGGGCGTTGATGCTTTTGTTGTCTTTAGTTGGTGTACTTTGCATCTTGCGGGATGGTGGGATGAAGCGGTCCGGGCTAACTTTACATGACCGCGTTCATGAGATTTGCTCCACGCTCGACATGCAACTTGTATTGCATAAGTGGCTTTGCGGGTGGCTGTCTCTCTCACCATAGTGAAGATTCAATCTACTCTTTCTATTGACAACACTAGTATCACCGTTGTGGTTCATGTTCGTAGGTAGATTGGATCTTACTCGAAGACCCTAAACCACGTAAAATATGCAAACCAAATTAGAGGCGTCTAACTTGTTTTTGCAGGGTTTGGTGATGTGATATGGCCATGATGTGATGATGAATATGTATGAGATGATCATTATTGTATTGTGACAACCGGCAGGAGCCTTATGGTTGTCTTTATATTTCATGTAGTAGTATTATTTCAAAGTAGTTGTAATAGTTGCTACATGTGGTGAACAACCATGAAGACGGCGCCATGGACCTTGACGCTACGCCGACGATGATGGAGATCATGCCCATTGATGATGGAGATCATGTCCGTGCTTTGGAGATGAAGATCAAAGGCGCAAAGACTAAAGGGCCATATCATATCACATATGAATTGCATGTGATGTTAATCCTTTATGCATCTTATCTTGCTTAGATCGCGACGGTAGCATTATAAGATGATCCCTCACATTAATATCAAGATAATAAAGTGTTCTCCCCTCATATGCACCGTTGCTACAGTTCGTCGTTTTGAAGCATCTCGTGATGATCGGATGTGATAGATTCTACGTTCACATACAACGGGTGTAAGCCATGTTACACACGTGGAAATACTTGGGTTTGCTTGATGAGCCTAGCATGTACAGACATGGCCTCGGAACACAGGAAACCGAAAGGTTGAACACGAGTCATATGGATGATATGATCAACATGTTGATGTTCACCATTGAAGCTACATCATCTCACGTGATGATCGGTTTTGGTGTAGTGGATATGGATCGTGTACCACTAAACAACTATGAGGGATGTTGTATTAAGTGGGAGTTCATTAGTAATTAGATTAAAACATGAACTAATTATCATGAACATAGTCTGAATAGTATTTTGAATTAAATTTGTAGAATTGGCATCCGTTATCTACCATGCACTAGTCTTGTTATTGAGATAGAAATACTGTTGAGTCTGACAAGAAACTTTACGGACTGGTACCGTATTGTTAAAGAATCAAGTAATGATTAAGTCATATTGCAAACTTTTGGTAAAACTCACATTAGAGCAATGGTTTCAATTAGTACCTTAAATCATCTTGTCTCCGTAAAACTTGAAGTTCAAATCTGTTTGAAAAGTGAGGAGCTGAAAATTTTGTTTTCAGAAATAAGCGAGGTATGAGATATATGTGATATCTAAGACCTTATTGCAAGATGATAGAATATAATCTAGTGAGACTACATAAACTCATAAGTTTTATGGGAATGTACGAAGGTTGAAGACGCCAGGTGTCCCAATCCACCAACTAGTTGGGCACTAACGATATTCGCATATCCATGAAGTGATCGTCCTTAGTATGCACCGTTGCTAAGACTCGTCGTTTCAAAGCATCACGTGATGATCGGGTGTTATAGATTCTACGTGTGCATACAACGGGTGCAAGCCAGATTTGCACATGCGAATACTGAGGTTAAACTTTACAAGCCTAGCATGTACAGACATGGTCTCGGAAAGTCATCATGATTTGATGGATAAAAATTATGAGTGAAATTGTTCATCACATTAAAAGGTTACTAATAGTGAAATCTGGAACACTTGTCATGTGATGATCAACTTCAAAGTAAGAACCTCAAGGTTATTAGTATTTGACCAATGGACCTAGGAGTTATTGAAGGTGAAGTGTTTTCTGAGAATGAGGAAAGCTAAAAGAGAAACTACAAAAGATTTTGGCAGAAAGAATGAAAAGACTAGAAAGTCTAGCTCAGGTGTATATATATGATATACATGTTATGAATGTATTCTTTGATTGGTCACACAATGAAGTTCTTGGGTATTTGTACCATATTGGTTGGTATGAGATGTCATACAACACAATGCAATACAAGAATACAATGGCCTAAGTAACTGATAAGGAATGTGGTAATAATGCACGTCTGGAACAAAATAAAATGTTATTATGTTCGTCGTTGGCATTCTACCTAGCCCTTCAGATTTATAATAAAGAACTTAATAATTTTTATTTAGCTCTGGTCAAATGAAGACAATGAGTTGTTAAAATTGTGGCCTTACTCCATGTACGATGGATAAGTTATTATAAATCTTAATGGTGAAACACACATGCATAACACTGACGCTAAAATGCTATTAGGCAAATGATGCGAATTCCACTTATTAGTGGAACCGCCTTTTAGGTCATGTTAGAAAGGAACGCATGAAGGAACTCCATGCAAATGGATTTTTGGAGTCATTTGATTTTTGAATCGTTTGGTGCTTGCAAATCTCTTCTAAAGAGAATGACTGAAATTCCGTTCATAGGCCAAGAGTTGAACGGACAACTAACTTAGTGGAAACATACATGATGATGTATGTGGTTCACCGGGCATAGTTGTGTGTGGGAGATTCTTCTACTTCATGAAAACTTCCAACAATGAATTGAGTATATATATGTGGATATATTCGATAAGGAAGAAGTTTGAAACATTTGAATGGATTCAAATAAATTTCAGCATGAAGTGGAAATCATCGTAATAGAAAAGTCAAATATCTATGATTGGATCATGGTGGAAATATTTGAATTACGAGTTTTAGCGAACATCTAAGAGAGTTATGAAATTGTTCTACAACTCACGTTTCTTGGAGTATCATAGTGATGATGGAGTATCCAGAGACGTATCCAAACCTTGTTGGATTAATGATGAGATAAAATAATATGATGCCATTATATTTTTGTGGATTATGCTTTAGAGACTACCGCTTTTACACTGAATAGAGCATCATCATAATCCGTTGAAATGACACCATACGAGTTATGGCATGGGTATAGAACCTAATAGTACTTTCTTAAATTTTGGTATGCGTAGCATAAGTAAATGAGTTTACAACCAGAATCGGATGAATGTCTTTGTTGGTTATCCCAGAGAATAATTGGGAATTCTTTCCACTATGAAGTCAAAGACAAAAGTGTTTGTCAATGTTTCTTATTTCCAAGAAATTGTTTCTAGCGAAGTATTTGAGTGGGAGGACAATGGAACTCGATAATGTTGATGAACCTGAGCATAATGATCAGAGTAGCACAGCGTCGGAAATGGTTCCGGAAGCGGCTACGACGCTCATAGCTCCCATGTCTGCAAAGTGTTATAGTCATGGAGATCGAAATATCTATTGAACCTTGTAGGTATGGTTTACTTTGTGTTCAAATAAATGATTTGTGGACAAAGAATTGATTTTGAACAATGATAAACCAACTACATACAAAGAAACTATGATGGGCCCTGACTCCGTTAAAATGGCTATGCGCCATGAAATCCAAGATAGGTGAATACTTTTTGAAAGTAAATCGATCTATAAAATTGATGGACTTGGATGGAACATCTTTGAAGAAGCTCGGCTTGTCAAAAAGTTGTTTACGACAAAGTTCAAAGAGTTGACTGCGATAAGATTAGATCTTCCGTAGCGATGCTTATAGTCTATGTGGATTATTCTAGTAATCGCTACATATTTCTTTTATGAGATATGCTAGTAGGATGGCAAAATACATTACTTAACATAAGTATGTATTAAAGGTGTATACAAGATACAGCTAAGAGTTTTGCTAGTCCGTAGAATACTAAAAAGGTATACAAACTTCACTGGATGAAGTGAGTATCACGGAGTTGGAATCTTCACCGGATGAAATAGTCAAAGAGTTTTTTTATTTCATCAGAAACGATGAAGATGCTTGCATTTGCAAGAAATTAAGTGGGAGCACTGAGACAAAGTTATAATATTGTATGTGGATGACATATCTTTGATTATAAATGATGTAATTATATACTTGATTAAAAGGTTTCATTGAGAATTAACTTCAATGAAAAGATATGAACTGAAACATATTTAGTGTCAAGATCTATGAAGATAGATTGAAACACATAATAAGTTTAAGTTAAAGTACATAGAATGAATATTGAAATAGTTCAATATAAAAAATGTTAAGAAGGTGTTCTTTTCCATGTGAAGGTTTAACAAGACTTGAGTGTATTTGACACTCGATGAGTAAAAACACATGAGTGATTTTAGATCACGTATAATATGTACAAAATCAGGCTCAAAAGTGTTAAGAGCATATACCAGAATGATTTATGTAATGATCATTGGACAACAGTAAGAATATCCCTGAGTGCTTTAGAAGAACTAAGGATATATATATAGTTTTGTATGGGTAATGACAAACAAATCGCTATAAGGTGTTACACCGATATTAGTTTGGTCGCATATAAAAATAAAATTTCAATCTCAATTAGGCTAAGTATGGTTTAAAAGGTAGCACAATGAGCTAGAAGGAGTCTATGCTAGATTTAGATGAGTTCTAAATATTGTGACGGATTCTACAAACAAAGGCAGAGTATGTCATTGTTTTGACAATGACTGAGGATGTTTAAGTCGAGAAGTTCTGTGAGAACTTGGTGTAGTTCCGATAGTGTCAGAACTTTGAAGCTATATTGTGTGTGACAATATAAGTGACATATTTCAGACCGCGGAATTAAGGTTCCACCAGAAGACTGAACATATATGATTAATGCCGACTCATTTGAAAATGAGTGATGCGTTGAGACGCAAATGAATTGCAAAATACATACGTTTCTGAGCGTGTCAGATCCGTTGACTGAAACCTCTCCCGTGAGCAAAACATGATAAGCACCAGAAGGCCAAGGTGTTATATCTTTACAAATGTAAACTAGATTATTGACTCTAGTGCAAGTGTGAGACTGTTGGAGATATGCCCGAGAGACAATAATAAAGTAGTTATTGCTATATCTTAGTGTTCATGATAAATGTTTACACTCCATGCTATAATTGTATTAACCGGAAACATTGATACATGTGTGTTGTGTAAACAACCAGAGTCCCTAGTAAGCCTCTCATTTAACTAGCTTGTTGATTAATAGATGATCATGGTTTCCTGATCATGAACATCGGATGTTATTAATAACAAGATCATATCATTAGGTGAATGATGTGATGGACACACCCATAGTAAGCATAGCATAAGATCAAGTCATTAAGTTCAACTTGCTATAAGCTTTCGATACATAGTTACCTAGTCCTTTGACCATGAGATCATGTAAATCACTTATACCGGAAGGGTACTTTGATTATATCAAACGCCACTGCGTAAATGGGTGGTTATAAAGATGGGATTAAGTATTCGGAAAGTGTGAGTTGAGGCATATGGATCAAGAGTGGGATTTGTCCATCCCGATGACGGATAGATATACTCTGGGCCCTCTCGGTGGAATGTCGTCTAATTAGCTTGCAAGCATGTGAATAGTTCACAAGAGATGACATACCACGGTACGAGTAAAGAGTACTTGTCGGTAACGAGGTTGAACAAGGTATGGAGATACCGATGATCGAACCTCGGACAAGTAAAGTATCGCGTGACAAAGGGAATCGGTATCGTATGTAAATGGTTCATTCGACCACTAAGTTATCGTTGAATGTGTGGGAGCCATTATGGATCTCCAGATCCCGCTATTGGTTATTGGTCGGAGAGGAGTCTCGACCATGTCTGCATAGTTCACGAACCGTAGGGTGACACACTTAAGGTTTGATGTCGTTTTAAGTAGATATGGAATATGGAATGGAGTTTGAATGTTGTTCGGAGTCTCGGATGGGATCCAGGACATCACGAGGAGGTCCGGAATGGTCCGGAGAATAAGATTCATATACAGGGAGTCACTTTCCAAGTTTGGAAATGATCCGGTGCATTTATGGAAGGCTCTAGAATGTTCTAGAATCTTTCGGAAGAAATCACCATGAAAGGTGGAGGATGGACTCCACCAACCCTAACCAGCCAACCAAGTGGGAGGGTGGAGTCCATGGTGGACTCCACCACCCATGGCCGGCCAAGGTTGAAGGAAAGGGGGGAGTCCTACTCCCCCTAGGTTTCCCCCTTTGGTAAGTTTTGGAGTTGGACTCTTATTCGAATCTTTGGGCTAAACCTTGGGTGTTCCACCTATATAAAGAGGAGGAGAGGGGGGCTGGCCGGCCACATTAAGCTGCCCTTGGCCGCACCCCTTCCCCTCTCCCAAACCCTAGCCGCCCCCCCTCCTCACACCTCTCCCGCAGTGCTTAGGCGAAGCCCTGTCGGAGATCTCCACCGCCACCACGCCGTCGTGCTGTCGGGATTTCGAGGAGGATCTACTACTTCCGCTGCCCACCGAAACGGGGAGGAGGACATCGTCATCAGCACCGAACGTGTGACCGAGTATGGAGGTGCTGCCCGACTGTGGCACCGACAAGATCTTCTACGCGCTTTTGCAAGCGGCAAGTGATCGACTACGTCAACAACGAGATCTAATCTCGTAGACTTTGGAATCTTCGAGGGTTAGTCTCATGATGTTCTCGTTGCTACCATCTTCTTGATTGGATCTTGGCTTGTTATTCGTTCTTGCGGTAGGAAATTTTTTGTTTTCTATGCTACGAATCCCATCAATCATCACCTCCTCGATCTGGCTCTTCCTCTTCATCCGAAATTGGCGGTTTTGAGGCTACTGCAGCCCCCGAGGCTTTCTTGGGCTTATCTTTTTTCTTCGACTGCTTCTGTACTACGGATTTCTTCGGCTTGGTCGATCTCTCACTGATTTCTTCAGAAAACACTCCTGGTGGTATGGGCAGGCACTGAGACCCGATGCTTGCCAAAACATCGAATTTATCGTTGCTGAGTCTACTCACATGATTTACTTTGCATCCATCGAAAGTTTTCTCTAGTTCATTGTATGCATCTCTGTATGCTATCATACTGTCGTTGACAGCATCACACTTGTTCATCACCTGTTGCATGACCAACTGAGAGTCACCGAAGATTTTCAGACGCGTGGCGCCGCATGCTTTTGCCATCTTCATCCCATGGATGAGAGCTTCATATTCTGCTTCGTTATTTGATGCGTTGGGGAAAGTTATCCGTAGTATGTACTTCATCTTGTCACCTTGCGGGGAGACAAGTATCACGCCTGCTCCTGCTCCTTCTACTCTTTTGGACCTGTCGAAATTCATATGCCAAGTACTCGATAAATCCGGCGATCCTGTGTTTTGAAGTTCCATCCACTCTGCGACAAAGTTCGGCATAATTTGCGACTTAATTGCTTTTCTTTTTTCATATGTGATGTCCCGAGGGGAAAGTTCTATTCCCCAAAGGGAGACACATCATGTAGCTTCTGGATTGTTCAAAATATTCGAGAGGGGTGCCTCATTAACCACTAGTATCGGGTGTGCCGAAAAGTAATGCTTTATCTTTCTTGCTGACATGAAGACTCCATACGCCAGTTTCTATTAATGTGGGTAGGGCTTCTTGGATGGGGGTAAAACTTCGCTAAGGAAGTATACTAGACGTTAAACTCCATGAATCTTTCCTTCCTCTTCCCGCTCTACCACGAGAACTGTGCTGACCACCTGAGGTGTGGCCGCGATGTACAGCAGCAAGGGCTCTTTTTCTCGTGGCGCCACCAGTATTGGTGGTGTCGAAATAGTGCGCTTCAGGTGCTCAAAAGCCTTGTCTGCTTCCTCGTTCCACTCGAACTTTTCTCCTTGCTTTATAAGCGCATAAAAGGGCAGCGCTTTTTCTCCCAACCTTGCAACAAATCTGCTTAGAGCTGCGACTCGTCCAGTTAACTGTTGTATCTCTTTGAGCTTGGTTGGTTTCCTCATCGTCAGAATAGCCTGTATTTTCTCTGGGTTCACCTCAATTCCTCTGGCTGACACCAAGTATCCGAGGAGTTCTTCCTCAGGAACACCAAACGAACATTTGGTCGGGTTCAGCTTGATGCGGAACTTGTCGAGATTATCAAATGTTTCTCGAAGATCATCAATGAGGGACAACCCTTGCTTTGTTGTGATAACGATGTCATTGATGTATACTTGAACGTTTTTGCCAATCTGTGTGGCAAGGCACTTTTGCATCATCCTCTGGTACATTGCTCCTGCATTTTTTTAACCCGAAAGGCATTGTTCTATAACAAAACACGCCATAAGGGGTTATGAAAGCTGTTTTGACTTCATCTTCTTCTTTCAGTCAAATCTGGTTGTAACCAGAATATGCGTCCAAGAAGGAAAGAAGTTCACCTGCCGTGGAGTCGATGACCGGATCGATCCTTGGGAGGGGGAAGTGATCCTTTGGAAAATGTTTATTGAGACACATGAAATTGACGCACATGCGAAGGACTTTAGTGTTTTTCTTCGGGACCAACACTGGGTTGGCGACCCAAGTGGCCTCGGTCTTTAATTCTTTGATGAAACCAGCTTCTTCGAGTTGGTGGATTTCAGATAACATGGCTTTGCGGTTTGGCTCGGAAAAACATCTCAAAGGTTGTTGAATTGGTCTGGCTCTTGGATCCAAATTAAGTGCGTGATCGGCAAGTTCCCTGGGTACTCCTGGCATGTTAGCTGGACACCATGAGAAGATTTCCCAGCGCTCACGGAGGAACTCGACGAGCGCACTTTCCTATGCGCTATCCAAGTTAGTTGCAATGTATGTCATCTTTTTGGGGTCTATTGGGTGGATCTGCACTTCCTTGGAGTCCTTGGAGGTGTCGAAAGCTTGCTCTTGCAAAGATCTACCTCTGTCTGGCAGCACATCGTGATTGGTGGTCAGCTTAGTTGCCTCATACTCAGCTTGCATTCTGAATGACTCCGAAAGTTTGTGAAAATCTCTGTCGCACTTATCAGACAGGGCAAAGCTTCTCTTAACCATTATTGGACCCTTAGGTCCAGGGATCCTCCATAGCAGATATGTATAGTGCGGCACTACCACGAATCTGGCATATGCTGGTCGTCCCAAGAGTGCGTGATATTGTGATGGCCAATCTATCACCTCAAACTCGAGTTTTTCCTTCCTGGAGTTCTCTTTGGTTCCAAACTGCACGTCGAGTGCTATTTTGCCCAAGGGATAAGTTGGTTTCTCCGGTGTGATGCCATGAAAACGTGTGTCTATTGGCGTCAGGTTAGCCATGAAAACGTGTGTCTGTCTGCTGCCATGAAAAATGAGATTTATGCTCCTTCCTCCATCAATGAGTATGCGAGAGACATCATATCCTTCAATAATTGCTGGTAACACAATTGCTGAGTGTCATGGCCGCAGCACCTGTGACGGATGATCTTGATGCGGGTTGAGCCCGTGTGGGTTGCCCGATCTCACGAATTGACCCGGGTGAGTGTGATTGCGGAGGGGAATGCGCGGGGAGGTGGATGAACGCGAAGAACACGATACAAACACACGCACACAACACAAATCGGTTATCCTCGTTGGCCCGAACCACCAACTCGATAGAGGTTGCGAGAAAAGACCCTTCGGTAGAAGTCCCGCAAAGAGATCGACGAGTCGAATCCGAGAGATCTAGAAGGGTGAAAAGACCGAGGTTGATAGAAGTGCAAGCAAAAGACCAAACGGTAGAAGTGCAAGCAAAAGACCAACAATCGATAGAAGTCAGCAAAGAGATCACAAGGATTCAACAAGGAGGGATACAATAGATGGGTAATCTAAGGTGGGGGTGTCCCAAATCCACAAAGGGCTAATAGAGGCATAAGCCAATTCATCTAAACATCATCTCTCCCTCATGAAGGTGGGGGTAGGTGCCTATTTATAGGTAGGGGGCGAAGGGTTAAGTTACAAGCCAAAAGGAGTTGAGATCTGACTGAGGTTCGACTGGGCGGAAGTTCCGGCTCCTGGGGGCGGAAGTTCTGGCTGGATTCCTTCAGCATGAGTATCTGGGCGGAAGTTCCGGCTCCTGGGGGCGGAAGTTCTGGCTGGATTCCTTCAGCATGAGTATCTGGGCGGAAGTTCCGGCTCCTGGGGGCGGAAGTTCCGGCTGGATTCCTTCAGCATGAGTATCTGGGCGGAAGTTCCGGCTCCTGGGGGCGGAAGTTCCGGCTGGATTCCTTCAACGTGAGCAGCTTCATTCTTGGATGGTATCTGGCCGGAAGTTCCGGCGGTGGCGGGCGGAAGTTCCGGCCTGGAGCGTCCAGCGCTTCTTCCTCCTTCTCTTCCATGCTTCCGTAGCATCGGCCTTGCATCCTCGGGTCTCCATGGCATCCTCTCTTCCCTCCGTACTTGTCGTCGAGTTCCTATCATCAAGATATGACGGAGTATGAAGTAGTATATCGTCCCAAATAGGCGATTTGAGGCACGCGTAAAGGAGAAGATTCACCTTTGCGTGCCGTCTTGGCGATGAAGCACATGATGCGGTGAAGACCGAAAGTCACCCCGCATCATCTCCCCCCACTTGAAAAAGAGTCGTCCTCGACGATAAATCTTCATGAACTTGTATGGGAGGTAGATGACACGAACGCTTGAATGTCCCTTCACTTGTCAAGAGCCCTATGAATAGCACAAGAAAAGCAAAGCAACACTCAAAGCGTAGCCAATGTTCCACGGGTTTAACAATAGAGCGCAAGTAGAATGAGGTCACCTTAGCATAATGTCGGTGTGCTCTCATTGAGAGATCTTGTGTAGTCGAAGTGTGGGGTTGAACCCATTCGTTGACGCTCATACACAAGTCACGTGTACCTTCACACAACAAAGACCAAGCAAAGTATGTTTGTGTGTGATATTGGAGCACATCATCGATGACATGTCCTTTCATGTTCACAACACCGTTAGCACAACACAAATTTATCAAGAATAATGCATGTGCAAGGTCAATGTGTAAGAACTCCGTATGAACATCTTCCAAATGCGGGAACACAAAAACTCCAAATTGTGAGATGACTATGATGTCCATCTCATGTAGGAACGCATGTGCATTATTGCACTCAAGGCATCGGAAAGAGAAATTGTTCAACATCCTTGAAGCAATAAGTGGAGAATTTGGCCAAAACGCATAAGAGGAAGTGTCCAAAATATCATCAACATGTGTGCACACAAACCATTGGAAAGAGAAATTGGTCCTCATATTTGGTGCAACACAAGACATATCATCCAAAAAGTTCATCAAGAAGACATTTGCACAACCGTGTGTGTCAACAAACCAAATGAAAGAGAAATTGGTCAACTTGTTTGAGGCAACACCAACGGTAAGAATCACATCATCATGCTTGCAAAAGAACCACAAGAAAGAGAAATTATTCTGCATGTTCAATGCAAAGCATGGGAAAGGTATTAGAGCTGGGTTCGATCTTGAACTCACTTGTATTATGCTCTCAAGAGCTCGTTTGGTCAACTCGTGCTCAATTGAGGTTGACCTTATCTTCCTTGTACCTACACACACAATAGGCGAAGCAAAGAACGTGTGTGCATGGTATATGAACACATCATCCATCATGATGGTCCATTTCTTTTGCACATCACCATTAGCATTAAGCAAAGCATCATAATAGATATGGTGAATATGCGGGGTGATAACGCGTGAAGCACACGTCCGTTGGGAACCCCAAGAGGAAGGTGTGATGCGTACAGCAGCAAGTTTTCCCTCAGAAAGAAACCGAGGTTATCGAACCAGTAGGAGATGAAGGCCACGTGAAGGTTGTTGGTGAAGGAGTGTAGTGCGGCGCAACACCAGGGATTCCGGCGCCAACGTGGAACCTGCACAACACAATCAAAATACTTTGCCCCAACTTAACAGTGAGGTTGTCAATCTCACCGGCTTGCTGAAAACAAAGGATTAAATGTATGGTGTGGAGAATGATGTTTGTTTGCAAAGAACAGCAGAGAACAATGATTGCAGTAGATTGTATTTCAGATTTAAAAGAATGGACCGGGGTCCACAGTTCACTAGTGGCGTCTCTCCAATAAGATAAATAGCATGTTGGGTGAACAAATTACAGTTGGGCAATTGACAAATAGAGAGGGCATAACAATGCACATACATATCATGATGACTAATATGAGATTTACTTAGGGCATTACGACAAAGAACATAGACCGCTATCCAAGCATGCATCTATGCCTAAAAAGTCCACCTTCGGGTTAGCATCCGCACCCCTTCCAAGTATTAAGTTGCAAACAACAGATAATTGCATTAAGTATCGTGCGTAATGTAAACAATACAAATATCCTTAGACAAAGCATTGCTGTTTTATCCCTAATGGCAACAACGACATCCACAACCTTAGAACTTTCCATCACCGTCCCAGATTCAATGGAGGCATGAACCCACTATCGAGCATAAATACTCCCTCTTGGAGTTACAAGTATCAACTTGGCCAGAGCCTCTACTAGCAATGGAAGGCATGCAAGATCATAAACAACACATATATGATAGATCAATAATCAACTTGACATAGTATTCCATATTCATCGGATCCCACCAAACACAACATGTAGCATTACAAATAGATGATCTTGATCATGATAGGCAGCTCACAAGATCTAAACATGATAGCACAAGAGGAGAAGACAACCATCTAGCTACTGCTATGGACCCATAGTCCAAGGATGAACTACTCACGCATCAATCCGGAGGCGGGCATGATGATGTAGAGTCCTCCGGTGATGATTTCCCTCTCCGGCAGGGTGCCGGAGGTGATCTCTTGAATCCCCCGAGATGGGATTGACGACGGCGGCGTCTCCGTAACTTTTCTCGTATCGTGGCTCTCGGTACTAGGGTTTTCGCGACGGAGTGTTTAAGTAGGCGAAGGGCAGAGTCGGGAGGCGCCCGAGGGGCCCACCCCATATGGCGGCGCGGCCGGGGGTGGGGCCGCGCCCCCTATGGTGTGGCCGCCTCGTGGCCCCTCTTCGTCTCCTCTTCGGTGTTCTGGAAGACTCCGTGGAAAATAAGACCGTGGGCTTTTATTTCGTCCAATTCCGAGAATATTTCCTGTGTAGGATTTCTGAAACCAAAAACAGCAGAAAACAGGAACTGGCGCTTCAGCATCTTGTTAATAGGTTAGTGCCGGAAAATGCATAAAAATGATATAAAGTGTATATAAAACATGTGAGTATTGTCATAAAACTAGCATGGAACATAAGAAATTATAGATACGTTTGAGACGTATCAAAGACGATGACACCGGCGTGGATGCCGACTCCACAGGTGGGTTATCTTCACTGGAGGAGTTCGGGCGGTCGCCGCCGGAGTCTCGTCCACACTTTTCTTTGAGGTATGTCAAATGCATTCATAATCAGATCTTGCAAAGGGAGGCTATGTTGAGTTTGTCCGTCAAGTTTTCTATCGAATCATTGAGATCCGACTCTCCGATCTGCACTCGGATAGCCAAGCAGTGTCGATGGCCATTAATGAAGGATTTGAAATTACCGGTCCTAGAGCCGGCAGTGTCCTTGCTTGGAGATTTTAATGCAAATGAATGGATTACACAAGTGGAAAACATGCCTTTAGTCCCGGTTTATTTGGGCCTTTAGTCCCGGTTTTGCAACCGGGACTACGGTTTCGGGACTAAAGCCCCCCCCCCCCTTTAGTCCCGGTTCAAAAATAAACCGGGACTAAAGGGTCCTCCACGTGGTGCGACCAGAGGGCTTGTGGTGGAGGCCCTTTGGTCCCGGTTCGTCATACGAACCGGGATTAAAGGGTCTCTGCCGCGGCAGAGGTTTAGGGTGGAGCAGCGTTTTCAGGGTTTTATGTTATTCATTCAAATCTGCAATGCATACATCATTCAAGAAACCACAAAATCGTCACGAATATATAGACAGCGTCATGAAATATGTACAGTACACGTAACGCATGTTTACAATATAAATTAAGTCGATCCTCTTTACCATATCTCTATTTTTATCTCTAATGTCATATATGATCTCCCGATGGTATGCTCCAGTTGGAGTTATGACCTCCCTAACTAAGAATCCCGCAATTTCCTCTTGAATTGCTCGTATGTGATCCTCCGTTAGGAGAGAATCCCGCACGTGTTCCATCTAATTTGAAAAAAATGAGATCAATATATATGAATGGAACTCAATACAATTGGTGGTAATAAAATAAGATTGTGAAATATTGTTCACGTACATGAAGGGCATGTAAAATCTTTTCCGGCTCCCGGTGAATGGCCATCTCGCAAATAAACTCGCAGACGTAGTATCCACATAGGTTATTCTCGGGTTCCTGCTTCAAATACTTTACGAAAAATAGTTCGATCAAACTAATAATCAAGCATGATAATGCATGGTAATGAAACAAAAAAACAAAGTGATTCGCGGACAGAGCTATATATATATAGTACTACTTACAGGATAATCTTTAACTGTAAGCTCCGGTTTCCATTCACCCCTAGCAGTGTTGATGAACCGTTTCCAAGCCCTGCCCGGCAAAGGAAAAAATGAGTAAATGATCGAGTTATTAATTAGTTGATATCATTGATACGTCTCAAACGTATCTATAATTTTTGATGCTCCATGCTTGTTTTACACCGATTCCACTATGTTTTACTTGCACTTCGTTACACTTTTATACATTTTCCGGCACTAACCTATTGACAAGATGCCACAGTGCCAGTTCCCTATTTTTTGTTGTTTTTTTGTCTCGGAAAGGTTGTACATGACATATTCTCGGAATTGGATGAAACAAAAGCCAAAGTGCCTATTTTACCGTAACGGAGACGAAGTCCGAAGGAGAGACGAAGGGGGGCACCAGGGTGCCCAGACCACCGGCCGCGCCTAGGCATGGTGTGGGGCCCTCGGGCACCCCACCGACCTATCTCCTCCGCCTATATATTCACGATCTCGGAAAAACCCCAGATATACAAGCCTCCGTCCACGAAAAGTTCCGTCGCGGCCGCCATCGTCCAGAGAAGATCCGGGGGACAGAAGTCTCTGTTTCGGCACACTGCCGGGACGGGTAATTGCCCCCGGAGCCATCTCCATCGACTCCACCGCCATCTCCATCGCTGTTGCTGACTCCCATGATGAGGAGAGAGTAGTTCTCCCTCGGGGTTGAGGGTTCTACCGGTAGCTATGTGGTTTATCTCTCTCTCCCATGTACTTCAATACAATGATCTCATGAGCTGCCTTACATGATTGAGATCCATATGATGAGCTTTGTAATCTAGATGTCGTTATGCTATTCAAGTGGATTTTACTTATGTGATCTCCGGAGACTCCTTGTCCCACGTGTGTAAAGGTGGAGTGTGTGCACCATGTGGGTCTCTTAGGCTATATTTCACAGAATACTTGTTCACTGAATTATGATTTGAGTTGGATGTCTCTATGAAATTGTGGTGTGTTAGTACCGCCTATGAATGCTCAAAGTACAGCGCGGGGTGTTTATTAGTAGTTGGGAATACATCTTTAAGGTTTGCTTTTGCAGCCCTACACGGTGAATTAGTGTTCGTTATCCAGCCAGAGAGTAGTTCAGAATAGCATAGTGAAGTGCTTATATTTATATTCCTTTATGATATCATTGTTGAGAGTGACCACTAGTGAAAGTATGATCCCTGGGCCTTGTTTCCAAACATCGAATCACCGTTTATTTACTGTTTTACTACATGTTTACTTGCTGCCATATTTATTTCAGATTGTTATTACCACTCATATTCATCCATATCACTTGCATTTTACTATCTTTGCCGAACTAGTGCACCTATACATCTGACAAGTGTATTGGGTGTGTTGGGGACACAAGAGACTTCTTGTATCGTAATTGCAGGGTTGCTTGAGAGGGATATCTTTGACCTCTACCTCCCTGAGTTGTCAAAATTTTTGGAGTCAAATGGGCTCGGGAAAAGTGTCAAAATTTGGAGTCAAGATGGTGGGATTATGGTCAAAATTTGAAGTCAAACGGGCTCCGGAAAGTTGTCAAAAGTTGGGTCAAAGTTGGGGGTCAAAAGTTGCTGAAATTAGGGTCAAAAACTGGTCCGGGCGGAAGTTCTGGTCAACTTCCGGAAATACTCAGCGTGTATCCAGGGGTTACTGCGAGCCAAAACTGCTATTTTCGGAAGTTGGGCGGAAGTTCCGCTGGACCGGATGTTCCGCTGACTGGAACCGGAACTTCCGGTCTGTGTATTTTCTGCGGAATCGATCAGAACTGGGGATCGAGCTGGGCGATTCTTGCGCGTGGTGAAACTGTGGCGCACGTCTGGTGCCAGAGGCGAGCGTGGGCGTGCGAAGCTACTGCGCGGCGGGCGAGCACGGCGATTAGCCGGGGTAGATCGAGCGCTTGCTGCTGCTCTTGTGCGCGCGCGCGGGATGTAGCGAGGTGGAGGTGGGCCTAGGGCGGGGCAGCGCGGGGTGGGCCAAGGCGGTGGTGTGCTGGGCTTGGCGAGGAGGTTGAGCGCGTGGCCCGGCGGCGTGGGATGCTGGCGATTGCGGGTGGTTGGCGCTGGGCGCGTGGAGGCCGGCCTGTATGATGCGGCGCGTGCGTGCAGGGCGCAGCGACCTGGAGCGGCTCGAGCCAGGAGCACGTGGGAGCAAGACTGGCGCGAGGCAAACAGCGGCGGCGGGTGGGCGTTGACCAGAGGAGTTGCTGTGCTGCGAGCGGAGCAGGTGCGGGGCTAGCGGCAGGGGCGGGCGGAGGAAGAAGATGGGCCAGCGGAAGTTCCGGCCGTGCTGACCGGTAGTTCTGGAAACTGCAGATTTTTTGAATCTGAGATCCACGCGATGAACTGCACGAACACGGGGCGGAAAATGGGGCAAAAATCGTCGGATTTCGAGAGGAATAGGTGGAATTGGCCGGTGAAATTTGGAGGGATGATAGATCAACACTAAAGACAACAGATCTGTGGACCAAAACCACAAACAACGCAACAAATCCGGAGATCCAAATTCGAGCTATTTTTGGGGCAAATTTTTTTTGGGAAATTTTTTGGGCGAAATTGGTGGAATCGGAGGGTCAAATCCGTGGCAACCTTTGCTCTGATACCATATGATGCGGGCTGAGCCCGTGTGGGTTGCCCGATCTCACGAATTGACCCGGGGGAGTGTGATTGCGGAGGGGAATGCGCGGGGAGGTGGATGAACGCGAAGAACACGATACAAACACACGCACACAACACAAATCGGTTATCCTCATTGGCCCGAACCACCAACTCGATAGAGGTTGCGAGAAAAGACCTTTCGGTAGAAGTCCCGCAAAGAGATCGACGAGTCGAATCCGAGAGATCTAGAAGGGTGAAAAGACCGAGGTTGATAGAAGTGCAAGCAAAAGACCAAATGGTAGAAGTGCAAGCAAAAGACCAACAATCGATAGAAGTCACCAAAGAGATCACAAGGATTCAACAAGGAGGGATACAATAGATGGGTAATCTAAGGTGGGGGTTTTCCAAATCCACAAAGGGATAATAGAGGCATAAGCCAATTCATCTAAACATCATCTCTCCCTCATGAAGGTGGGGGTAGGTGCCTATTTATAGGTAGGGGCGAAGGGTTAAGTTACAAGCCAAAAGGAGTTGAGATCTGACTGAGGTTCGACTGGGCGGAAGTTCCGGCTCCTGGGGCGGAAGTTCCGGCTGGATTCCTTCAGCATGAGTATCTGGGCGGAAGTTCCGGCTCCTGGGGGCGGAAGTTCCGGCTGGATTCCTTCAGCGTGAGCAGCTTCATTCTTGGATGGTATCTGGCCGGAAGTTCCGGCGGTGGCGGGCGGAAGTTCCGGCCTGGAGCGTCCAGCGCTTCTTCCTCCTTCTCTTCCATGCTTCCGTGACATCGGTCTTGCATCCTCGGGTCTCCATGGCATCCTCTCTTCCCTCCGTACTTGTCGTCGAGTTCCTATCATCAAGATATGACAGAGTATGAAGTAGTATATCGTCCCAAATAGGCGATTCGAGGCACGCGTAAAGGGGAAGATTCACCTTTGCGTGCCGTCTTGGCGATGAAGCACATGATGCGGTGAAGACCGAAAGTCGCCCCGCATCAGATCTTCTATGGTGAATCCTATTGGTTGACCTGACCAATTTAGATACTCGATAGTAGCTCTAGCCGTGGTTATGTAATCTTAACTTGAACGGACGATGATGTATGTCTTTCCCTCTGTTAACATTCACTTGACTTCTTTCATTAAAATTCTGCTAATCTAGCTTCCATTGTTTGATATTTGTTTATTAATGTAACTTTTTCTTCAGATTGTTGTAACGTCCAAGCTGATTATACGCTGTGATAAAGATAGACATGAAATCGTTTGGTGTCATCTCTGAAAAGCTGTTGTGCCTGAGAAGGAAAGAATCCTTTGGTGTCTGCTCTGGAAACCTATTGTCCGTGAGAAAGAATCTGTTGGTTCCATCTCAGAAAATCCATTGTCCAAGTCTTATGTATAGTTATGTTCAGTTTTGTTGATTGTACCTAAGAACCATGTTGTTCCACTGAATTTTGCTGCAATTATGTTGGTCGTCTCTTCTTTAAGTCTTGTTGCATGTGGTCTAAATCCATTATTATTCAGTTTTGGAGAAGTTTGTTTGGCTCATGAATTAGTGTTGGATTCAAAGAATTCTTTTGTGATTTGGAGAACCAATTTGTTTGTTATCATTTGGGGTTGGAATACAAGAATTCTTTTGTCATTCAGAGATTTATCAATTGCATTTCATTTTAAATGTAATGATGTATGCCAAACAATGACCTTTTTTAGGCGCTTAAGAGGAGGAGAGAAAGGAAACTAATACGTCTTCAGGAAGAGTCTACAATTACAACGGAGCGTCCAATTCAAGCGCTTGTTTGGCTAGCAAACATGGTTCCGATTCTCTGGCCGCAAGCCTGATTCTAGCGAAGCGCACGCCTGTCGGAGATTTTGGCATCGATCCCTTTTATTATGCGAACGGCTAATAAAAGCCTAGCGCCTGTATTTAAGAGACTGCATTGTACATGTCAAAATGGAAATTTCCAAAATACCACTACTGTGAGCCGAAGTTCCAAAATATACCACCCAGTTCCTGCTTTTCCATGCCTAAATAGCACCCGTGTGTTCTGCATTTTGCCCTCCATTTTGGATGTGAGACGGTAGAAATATGATTTGCTGTCGAGTGTCCCTCGTTCGGGTTATTTTACCTATATCCACCACACTCCACATTCTTCATCACTTTACTTCCGGTCTTCAAGATAGTTCTACCTCTATACACTTCCGCAGGGGAAGAACCTGTTCTCTTTCGCCACTCCTTCATTGCCCGTCGTGGCTCCTTGGGGTAGAGTTAGGAAGAGGAGTGGTGCTTCCACTCCGGAAGCTTCTCGTCATGTCCTCTTTGCCCGGCCGTCGTCTGATGACCCAGCGCTTGAGGTTAGGTCCGACCTATCTTTGAGGAAGAGGCTGCCCGGCAGATCTTCTTCATCCGGTCGTCCGCAGAAACATGCCCACGGAAACGTAATGTTAGTTTAATTGCTTGTTGCATTCTATTTCTTTCACCAATGTTGATCAGATTCAGATTCCGACGCCATGTTTTCTCAATATTCAGAGGACGGGTCGAGACCTGCGCCGCAGCAAGACTTGACGAGGAGATGGAAGCGACGGATACACGGCATATAGAGGATATCTAGAGAAGCTCAAGGAGGATAGATGCCACTAACTCGGAATTGCCGCCCGAGGTACTTAATTCTTTCTAAGGGCCTATTTGATTTAAAGGAATAGGAAGCACATAGGAATAGGAAAGCATGGTTGGTGCAATCCTTGCCTAGTTCCGTGTGCACAGTAGCAGCTCAGGAAAGTTTCCTATTCCCTTCTGTTTCCTTCATATTTCCTTCAAATCAAATGAGCCCGAAACATGGGCAATGGATTTCGGGGTGCCGTCCTGTTTTTAAATTGAGAGACAATTTGCTGCAGATACTGAACGTCGTCTAATCCCCCCATAAATGATTTATTTGTGTGGATCCAAGCACCTCCTAAATTTAGTTGATGCAGCCATGTAAGATCTGTTCTCGATACGCATTTTTCTAGACTCGTTAAACCGTGTAGGCTCCCACATTTCTGGAAAAAAAAACCGCGCCTACAAATTTGGAACCTAGGTACTTTTCGTGAAGAGAATATTACCCATCTCAGGCTTATGGTGTTTCTTTGTTTTATTGCAGTCCATCGCCAACACCTGCCAGCTTCAAGAGAATATTACCCATCTCAGGCACGACCTGGATGAAATTGTTGGGTGCGCTAATTTGTATAAGCAAGAGGCGAACGATCTTCGCGTGGAACGCAACATGCTGCGTTTGGAGATTAACAAGTTGTCCAAGCTTCAGGAGGAGAACATTGCGACGATGGAGAGAGATAAGACTTCCATCCAGGACCTCCGCGAACAGAATGCCGATGTTGTTGGCAAGTGGAATCAGGCTGCGATTGATCTCGTGTCGGCACGCAGGGACCTCAATGAGGCCCTTAAAACCTTGCATGAGTCCAACACAGAAGTAAGATCCGCCTTGGGTTATATCAATGTGCTGCTAATGAGGATCGAGGACCTGCGCGGCCAGCTACCCGTAGAGGAGGATGTTGATGGTACTGTCGAGTAGATGAATTGTTGTTCTTATCAAGGCTTCGGTTAGCCACCCCTTTTCTGGCACCTAATGTTCCCTTCTTCGTACGTGATGGAAGGGCTCATTGTAGTTGCGATGTGTCTTTTCTCGATAGTTGTAGACGAATGTGTTGGCCAGTAGTTCCATAATTGAAACATTTATTATGCGAAATGTTTGTTATGTGCATTGTTGGAGTAAAGTTTGAAACACAGGATCTGCAGCATATATATAAAAGAACACCCAGTTCATTCGGATACCAAGTAATAGGTGATAGGCCTCTATCGGCCGTTAAACATAAAAGTACATTCACTTTCTTCTGACAACAATCCCAAATCGTCCCAAGCAAAAGGTGGCCCATATTTTGCTATAGTTCATTTGGATCCAAGAATCAGGTGCCCGGAGGCTAGAGGGGCCTAAATTAGGCCATACTAATTTAGCAAAATAGGCCTTTGTTGTGTTCTATCCTAAAATTTGGAAACCATATTATTTTGTAGGTTCAACCCTGCAAGATGAGATAGTTATTTTGGCTCAGTCTGTTCGACACGTGTAAACTGACATATGGGATCCACCTTGGAGACACGACAGGTGCTCCAGTTCTGACATGCGGGGCCACGCATCCAGAATTGACACATCTCCATGTGGGCCCGATGGGAATGGCACCTGGGACCCATGTAGGCCCAACAAAGTATGTATGCCCAGCAAGCTCTGACATGCGGTCCCACCTAGCTCTGACATAACGGGCCCACCAAGCTCTGACATACGGGCCCAGCGAGTCTAACATGCCGGGCCTACCAAAGCTACGACATGCGGGGCCACACCACATCTCATTGTAGGACCCATGTAGGACCGACAAAGTACGTAGGCCCAGCAGGCTCTGACATGCGGGGCCACGCCACATCTCCATGCGGGCCTGATGGGAATGGAACCTGGGATCCACGTAGGCCTGACGTATTATGTAGGCCCATCAAGCTCTGACCTGCGGGGCCATGCATTCAGAATTGACGGCAGGCAGACACTTGTGCTGGTACGTGCACCAAAAAAATTGGCATGGCAACTGACATGTGGAGCCCATATTGGTGGTACTGACAGGTCTGGTCCACTTCGCATATCTTGAGCTGTCGGAACGGGTGGCCCCACGCAGGTGGGTCATGTCGGTACCTGACATGCGGGCCTGAGTGATGTAGGCTAGGTACATGTGTGCAGACAGTGGTTGTCTCCCCTTACAAATATGGGTCCCAGTGCTTCAGGCCTTGGACCGTTGTGCGGCGTACGTAAAAGTACGTGAACAGAAGCGTGCAGAGTGTGGGTCAGGTGTGTCCACCGGCCCGAAGCCTAGTTGTTGTGACGCCCCCCTGCTGACTCCGTAGTCCGGGCCGCCCACCACCCGCGACGCTCATTTCTGCACAATCGTTGACGTTTAGACCTCGCCCGTCACTAGTTTTTCGGGCCGAGCAGCCCAAAACGCCATCTGTGACACGAAAACACCGTATCGTCATAGAAAAAGACAATCACTGACGGTTTTCTCAAACGTCGGCCCCAGACCGTCATTGAAGCCCCATATGTTACTAGTGGTTTTTTTATTTCATTCTACCTACTGGCAATTACAAAAGGAATCATCTCCCGTTGCTATTTTTTATTTGTAATATCTAGCTTGTTACATGTCCCTTGCTTTTGGCTTTTCAAACATAGCATATTTATTGTTAATATTAGATCTGCAATACTCGCATTGTTGTATTATTGTTATCATATTAGTTCTCGTGTTCTAGTCGATGATAAATTGTGTTATATTCTATCTTTGTGTTAACTTGTATATAATCATTCTCCATCTTTTTTGAAACAAAAGAATCCTATCTCGGTGACACTGCCCAAAAGAAGACTCATGTTCTGAAAAATAGTGGTTCTTTGCTGCATGTGGAAGCTAGTCTCCGTAGTCGCTGCCACCATGGTACGCTTATTCTTTGTTGGCAGGATCTTCACTTGAGGCTTGTCCATAAGACCTAGTCATGTGTGGAAGCACATTGCTTGCATATTTGATTTGCTCTTGTGGACACTCATTTGTCTCTTGTGGATCTTCAATTGAGGCTTGTCCATACGTCGAAGACTTGTACAACCAAAAATATCAAAATTAGTTATTCATAGCCATGTAAGTTTTTTTTTTGCATTTGCACTAAACCAATGGGTGCTAGCTATGCAATTCTGTCATCTTGCTATTTTTTATTATTATACCTACTGGTTGTCCTCACCATTTTATCAATTCATTTGCAACCTAGGTCTATTTCCGTGACACCGTACGAAATCAGCCAGATAATAGAGGCAACCACAACTGCATACATAGTAGCAGAGGAGTCTGCACAGTCACGTAGTTGCTAGCATCACAGTAAGTTTTCACGTCCAAATGATATGCTTATTTTATTTAGATGATACTCCAATAGTTTCACTTCTAGTTTATGACGTATTATTCTTTTTTTGAAATAAATTCAGTCTTGACTTTGTCTTAACTCTTCTGTTAATAGGTGATGATACTATTTGTGAAGGATTCAGCTTTTTCTCAGCTCTGTTTGAACATTAATTTATAATTTGGTGACAGTGTAGTAGCTAAAGGGATCGTATAGCAGGTACATTTTATTTTCTTTCTGTATTACGTGCTGCTAGCTTTTTACACTTCACATTCTCCTGTTTTGAAATTTGTTCTTACCTTTTATCAACTCTTTTGTTATGTCCAAGATGCTGATACTGAACAGAACTATTTCGGTGACACTGCACAAAATCTGGTTATGCTGGGCTAGCACTAGCAGCTTAGCCTATGTGTTGACTGGCGACGAGAGGACTTGACTGGTGTTTGGGACACATGATTCTAAATAACATTCCAGATCCATTCAAATCTTCTGTCTCGCTTAGCCTGTGCGCTGACTGGCGACGAGAGGACTTGACTGGTGCAGTTTATATTGTTTCTGTATTACATGCTGCTAGCTTTACAATTCACGTCCTGTTATTTTGAAATTTGTTTTTACCTTTTCTCAACTCTTTTATTATGTCCAAGATGCTGATACTGAACAGAACTATTTCGGTGACACTGCACAAAATCTGGTTAGCTTTTTACACTTCACATCCTCTTGTTTTGAAATTTGTTATTACCTTTTCTCAACTCTTTTGTTATGTCCAATATGCTGATACTGAACAGAACAATTTCGGTAACACTGCACAAAATCTGGTTATGTTGTGCTAGCACTAGCAGCTTAGCATATCCGCTGACTGGCGACAAAAGGACTTGACTGGTGTTTGGGACCCATGATTCTGTATAAATCTGTCCAGATCCGTACAAATCCTCGGTCTCGTTCAGCTTTTTATCTTTGAACATTAATATATATTTCGGTTGACAGTGTAGTAGCTGAAGAGGTCGTATAGCAGGTACAGTTTATATTGTTTCGATATTATGTGCTGCTAGCTTTACACTTCACGTCCTGTTGTTTTGAAATTTGTTCTTACCTTTTCTCTATTCTTTTGTTATGTACAAACTACTGATATTGATACTGAAACAGAACTATTTCGGTGACACTGCACAAAATCTAGCTATGTTGGTCATCCATGATGTCTGTGCTATGCTAGCTCTAGCCGTGTTGATGTAATCTTCACTGGAACGGACGATGATGTATGACTTTTCTTTTGTTAACTTTCACCTGACTTCTTTCATTGAGATTCTGTTAATCTAGCTTCCATTTTTTTGTATTTGTTTATTCATGTACTTTTTTCTTCAGATTGTTGTATCGTCCAAGCTACTGATACTGAAACTATTTCGGTGACACTGCACAAAATCTGGCTATGCTGGTCCGCCACTTGCTGGGTGTTATACTATCTCCAGTCGTGGTGATGTAATCTTCAAGGGAACAGATGATGATGTATGACTTTTCTTCTGTTAACTTTCACTTGACTTCTTTCATTGAGATCTGTTAATCTAGCTTCTATTTTTTAATATTTTATTTATTCATATATATTTTTCTTCTGATTGTTGTATCGTCCAAGTTGCTGCTACTGAAACTATCTCGGTGACACTACACAAAATCTGGTTATGTTGTGCTAGCCCTAGCAGCTTAGCCTATGCGCTGACTGGCGACGAGAGGACTTGACTAGTGTTTGGGACGCATGATTCTGAATAAATCTGTCCATATCCATTCGAATCCTTGGACTCACTTAGCTGAAGGGGTCGTATAGCTGGTACAATTTATAATGTTTCTGTATTACGTGATGCTAGTTTTACACTTCACGTTCTGTTGTTTTGAAATTTGTTCTTACCTTTTCTCTACTGTTTTGTTATGTCCAAGCTCCTGATACTGATACTGAAACAGAACTATTTCGGTGACACTGCACAAAATCTAGCTATGTTGATCATCCATGATGTCTGTGCTATGCTAGCTCTAGCCATGGTGATGTAATCTTCACGGGGAACGGACGATGATGTATGACTTTTCTTCTGTTAACTTTCACTTGACTTCTTTCATTGAGATTCTGTTAATCTAGCTTTCATTTTTTTATATTTGTTTATTTACGTACTTTTTTTCTTCGGATTGTTATATCGTCCAAGCTGCTGATACTGAAACTACTTCGGTGATACTACACAAAAGGCTATGCTGGTCAGCCACCCATTGGACCCTATAGTAGCTCTAGCCGTGGTTATGTAATCTTAACTTGAACGAACGATGATGTATGTCTTTCCTTCTGTTAACTTTCACTTGACTTCTTTCATTAAAATTCTGCTAATCTAGCTTTTATTTTTTGATATTTTTTTATTAATGTACTTTTTTTCTTCAGATTGCTGTAACGCCAAACTGATTATACGCTGTGATAAAGATAGACATGGAATCGATTGGTGTCATCTCTGAAATGATATTGTGCCTGAGAAGGAAAGAATCCTTTGGCGTCTGCTCTGGAAACCTATTGTCCGTGAGAAAGAATCTGTTGGTTCCATCTCTGAAAATCCGCTATCCAAGTCTTATGTATAGTTATGTTCAGTTTTGTTGATTGTACCTAAGAACCATGTTGTTCCACTGAATTTTGCTGCAATTATGTTGGTCGTCTCTTCTTTAAGTCTTGTTGCATGTGGTCTAAATCCATTGTTATTCAGTTTTGGAGTAGTTTATTTGGCTTATGAATTAGTGTTGGATTTAAAGAATTCTTTTGTGATTTGGAGAACCAATTTGTTTGTCAGCATTTAGGGTTGGAATACAAGAATTCTTTTATCATTCAGAGATTTATCAATTGCATTTCATTTTAAATGTAACTAGCTAAATGACCCGCGCATTTGCGCGCCTAGATATAGTATATTTTGCTTTCTCTTATATTTCATAAAAAGATATTGGTATACCATTATGTATGTACTGAGAAGTATAGAACAACTCGCTTGTAGCTAAATTACAGTACATATAGAATTTAATTTAAACCGTATCCCCCATCGGTACAACTATTGGGCGTATCATTATTGCATTTTATTGGTCATTTTTATTTATGCATATAGTACCCTTATTTATATTGTTGTTTTGGTAATATAAATAATAAAGTATAAAATTATATTCATTAATTTGCATGTCAACTAAATCTTTTATCCGAATGCAAAGGACACCTTAGACACTTTTCTATGTTGATTAAGTCAAGCGGCACCGAACTTCGCCAACGCCAACCAATTCATACATATCTTCTCTACTTGGCTTGGAAATATAATTACTACTTTTTAACTTCTATTCATATTTCAGATTTAGGATCTAATCCTAGTACTAACTTGTTTTGCTTGAAAGTTTAGCTATTGTATTTTTACTATATATATAGAGTATGCATTTGTCCATCATGATTTTATCAATTTTAGCATTTTTATTAACCAACATTTTTTTTCTGAAGCGGTTATAAAGTAATATATGTATGTTGATTAATTATGCCAGGAATAGTTCAGCCTTACGTGATTCATTTTTTAGAGGTCTTTAACATCAATTTCAAGGTTACAATGTTTAGTACTTCGGTTTGCTTTAACTGCTCGGCGTAGTCCTTATGCTCTACAAAGAATCTCATTGTTAATTAGTTCTCACGTAAGAGAGAAGCTGAGATGTTCATTGCAAGTGCGAGAGTACCCTGGGAAAGTTAGTAGTCGGTTGTACACAGAATATTAATGTAGACAGCATACATATGTCTAGGTTCTCTACATGCTTAGGGATTGACAACGTCGGTGTAGAGCTGAGAAGAGGGTACAACAGAATAAGTGAAGAATGCTAGCTTTCTATACGGATTGCACAATGCTAAACAATCTGCACAGCACGCAGGACAGAGACATTTCTGGCACAGCACGACGTTAGGAAGAACAGAACTGAAGGAGTTGCAGCGGCCAGGGACAGAGAAGAGAATAAGAGGCGACGGAAGATGCTGCGGAGCTGTGCAGGCTGGTGGCAATGGTGTCCGTAGAAGAGGCGGTGGCATATCAGAAAAAGAGGGGACGGAAAATCCTTGGATCCATGCTGCGCGGAGGAGATGGCGGCCTAAGAATTGGTGGCGGCGGCAGATCAATCTTGCAGCCGGATGGTACATGGAGTAGAACGTGGAGACTCTATCTGCGCACATAAAAATCAAAACCAGGAGATCACACTTACCAAACCGCATTTTCTCCTCTGTAGGAACTGACTGCAGAAACTTTGATGCATCGCAGCTCCATGCATGCCTCCAACGATTAGCCATATCGACGGATCTGTGATGCATCATATTGGCTGCAGTTTCGATCGGCCGGACTGTACCCCCGTCTGCTGCAACCATCCGGGCATAACATGTTAAGGTTGAGGCATCGTAGCCCCGTGCATTGCCTCCATAAACTGGCCACATGTTGACAATTCTGGCGTGCTTCGATCAGCCGGACCGTAACCCTCAGCTCACACGTTGTAGCTTCTCGTTAGATTAATATTGCCAATTCTCGACATACTGACTCGTCGAAGACCTTGATGTAGGGTAAAGGAACCGTGTCACTAATAGAAAAATGGTCATCCGTATAAGCATTTAGTACCGGTTCCCTTACGAACCGATATTAAAGGGTGCATTAGTACCGGTTCCCTTGTCCAGATGGCCGAAGAACATCAATACCGGTTCATTGAGGGTCTTTTGTACCGGTTCGTGTAAAGGGTTTCAGTCTAATTTTGAGGTGGAGGTGGGGCTAGAGCTGAACATTTAGTACCGGTTCATCTGAAGAACCGGTAGAACCGGTACTAAAGGGTCCGTGCCCTATTTCTTCAGCCCGATCGGTCTGCATCTCATTTCCCCTTCTCCTTCTCCTCTCTCACATTTCCAAATATTTTGCACCTCTCACACTCCAACAAATATCCATTTGTCTCCACCATTTTATCAAGATTGACGGCACCTATCTATCCAAGGGTTAGCAATATCATCCTTTCTTCCGGCGTTCCTAATTTAGCTCATTTCTTTGCTAGTTTAACTCGTATTATTTTTGTAGTGCTAGCAAGGTGTTCGATGAAATGCCTAAGTTAGGATTTCATTCTTTTTATATGCAATTTAAGCTCAAATTAAAGTATGATTTGTAGGTTTTAGTATCGTCCCCGTCCTCACCGCCGTCGATCACCAGCGTCGTCCCCTAGCCGGCACCGTACCATCTCGGTGAGCCTCTTCTTTTTTATAAAAAAACTTAGTTTTATGTGATGAACTTGAATATTAATTAAGTTGGTCACTCATATATCCATGATGTTGTGTAATTAATGATTTTTGATATACTTATATAATGCAGATGAATCGACAATGGATGTACGGTGACCGATGCCATCCCGACTTCATTACTGGCATGCATTATTTTCTCAACGTGGCTGAGGCAAACAGGCGGTCGAATGGTTTCATTTATTTTCCATGTAGTTCCTGTAAGAATACGAAGGATTACTCTACCTCAAAGACCCTTCACGTCCACCTACTTGAGAATGGTTTCATGCCCGGCTATAATTGTTGGACCAATCACGGAGAAAGAGGGGTTATAATGGAAGACAACGAAAAAGAAGAGGATAGTGACAACTATCATATGTTCACTGAAGACGGTGATAGTAGAATGGGGGAAGACGAAGCTGAAGAAGAGCCCATTTTTGATGAGCCCATTTTTTATGACCCCGATGACGATTTGGGTCGGGCCATTCTTGATGCGAAGATAAACTGCGGAAGTGAAAAGGAGAGGTTGAAGTTGGAGAAAATATTAGAGGATCACAACAAACTGTTATACCCAAATTGCGAAGATGGCTAGAAAAAGCTGGGTACCACACTGGAATTGCTGCAATGGAAGGCAGAGAATGGTACTTCTGACAAGGGATTTGAAAAGTTGATGAAAACAATAAAGAAGATGCTTTCAGGGGAGAATGTATTGCCCTCTATTACGTACGAAGTAAAGAAGGTTGTCTGCCCTCTAGGATTAGAGGTGCAGAAGATACATGCATGCATCAATGACTGCATCCTCTACCGCGAGGAGTACGAGAATTTGAATGCATGCCCGGTATGTGGTGCATTGCGGTATAAGATCAGACAAGATGACCCGGGTGATGTTGAGGGTGAGCACCCCAGGAAGAGGGTTCCTGCCAAGGTTATGTGGTATGCTCCTAATGTGTTACACCGATATTAGTGTTGTCACATATACAAATAAAATTTCAATCTCAATTAGGATAAGTGTTTTATTAAAGGGTGGCACAATGTGCTGGAGTGTTCCATGCTGGATTTAGATGAATTCTAAAGTTTGAACATTGTGATGGATACTACAAATGAAAGGTGAAGTATATTGTTATTTTGATAAACAACCTTTGGAAGGTGTTTGAGTCAAATAGTTCTTTAACGAAACTTGGTGTAATTCCAAATGTGTCTGAACTATGATGCTACATTCAATAGCAATGTTGGCAACATGTTCTTCACACTTAGGAATTGAGGTCTCACCAAAAGACCAAACTTATACAATACCATACTAACTCATTCGAGATGAGTGTTGCGTAGAGACGCAAGTGGTTAGCAAATACATACGGATCTGATGTTACAGATCTGTTGACTGAAACCTCTTCCACGAGCTAAACATGATCATCACCAAAAGGTCATGGGTGTTGGATCTTTGCCAAATGTTAAACTAGATTATTGACTCTGGTGCAAGTGGGAGACTGTTGGAGATATGCCCGAGAGGCAATAATAAAGTGGTTGTTATTATATCTTAATGTTTATGATAGATGTTTATATCTCATGCTATAATTGCATTAACTGGAAACTTTAATGCATGTGTGTTTTGTAAACAAACCGGAGTCCCAAGTAAGCCTCTCGTTTAACTAGCTTCTTGATTAATTGATGATCAGGGTTTCCTGATCATGAATATTGGATGTTGTTAATAACAAGATAATATCATTAGGAGAATGATATGATGGACACACATACCCATAGTAAGCGTAGCAATAAGATCAAGTCATTGAAGTTCATTTTTCTATAGCTATCAAATGCATTGTAACCTAAATCCTTCGACCATGAGATCATGTTAATCACTAACACCGGAGGAATACTTTGATGACATCAAACACCACTTCGTAACTGGGTGGTTATAAAGGTGGCATGTAACGGCCCAGGGTAGTACCCCTAATAGATTTGCCTGTTCTTTTCCTTTTTGCATCATTATGTCATCATGGATCATGCAACATATCATCCACAAGATTTTATCAAATAAAATTATATTTAAATAAAAACTATTTGCTTTCCCTCTCATATGGTTTCTATATTAAACCCTCCTCTATTTCTTTCCATTTAACAAACCCTAACACAATACTTTGAAAATAAAATAACCAATTTCAAATGTTTCCCAAATTCAAAACAATATCTATCTTGGTTCTATTTTATTTCAAATTGGTTTTTCAAAACAGTTTTAAAATTAAAAGTAAAAGAAAACCCTAATCTAACCTGGACCCTCCCTCTCTCTGGCCCAGCTCTTCCCTCTCTTCCGCAGCAGCCCAGCCCAGCTCTTCCATCCCCCTGCGGCCCATCCCTCTCTTCTCACCTTGGCCCAGAACACCACCTCAGGCGCGTACCCCTTCAGCGCGAGGAGACAAAGCTCCTCGTGTCGTCTTCCTCCCCTCACGAAAAGGGCGTGAGCTCCCTGGTCCTCACCACCACCGCGCCAACCACCACCTCACCAGCTCCCTCCCTTTTAATTCCCACCACGAGTTCTTGCAAACCCTAGCGCCCTCCTCTTCCTTCCTCCTCGCGCCGCCACCTCCTCCCTTCTCTTTCCCTTTCTTTTCTTCTCTGTGAGCAAACGGCCGAGCACCGCCGCCCAGTTCACCGACGCCCCGCCAACCCCGTTCGTCCCTCGCCAAGCCACGACCACCGCCAGCACCGCCTCATCTTCGTCGTTCTCCTGGTACCCTCAATCGAGCCAGGGGTCCTCCTAATCGTCGGCAAGGTCGTCTCCTCCACCTCCGGCCGCGTGCATCTCGCTGAAGGTGGCGTCACTGCTCGGCATCCCCTGCCTTCTCCGACCCCTCCATCGCGTTTCTGGTGACCTCCTCTTCCTCCTAGTCCTCCTCCCCTTCTCCTTCGTCCCCTGGTTCGACCTGCCCGCGTTGACGCCGTCCTTCTGCCGCAGTTTCCTCGAGGCCGGCGACCCTCCGGTGGTTCCCCTTCGATGGTGCCACCAACTTCTCGTCTGCGCCGACCAGGCGCATCTCCTGCGCCAAACCGTGTGGCCTGGGAGCCCCTACAGCGACCGCGCCACGCTCCACCTGCCGCTGGTCACCGCCGTCTGGAACGCGCGCGGCACGCCTTCCGTCGAGCATCTTCCGCGCACCAGCCTCCGTCGCCAGCTCAGCGTCCACGTGGCCGCGGGCCCCATCCGTCAGTGGCTCTGGCTAGCTCCACCTGCGGTGAGAAACTCCCCACCGATCCAGATCTGAGCAATCATGCATCTAGGCCCCTACCAGTTTTGTTTCTGAACCCGGCGCCCCTGCCCCTGCATCTTTCCACGATTACTCCCTGCACCTTTTGTATACTAACCCGGGGTCCTTCCCCAGACCCTGTATTGTTTTCGGGTCCTTCCCTAATTAAAAATAAACCTATTTATCTATTTTAAGTAACTAAAAATATTCTGCTAATAACTTTTAATTGGTAACTCAAATAAAAATACTTTATATGAAAATTGATCAGAAAAATGTGCTGAACATGAATATGACATCTATACATCTGTTTGCATCTCGCATCATGTCGTCTGATGGTAGTTGGTGCATATCACCTAACATATATGCGGAGTATTTCGGATATCTGACTAGTGATTTCCCCGCTCTGTTTAATATTGAAGTAGCTCACCCCTGCCATGTCTATGCCATGCTAACAACCATTTAAATTTGTTGGTAGAAATTGCAACTCCAACCTAATTTGTTTGTCTGGGGTTCCGACTCCGCTTAAATTTGATAAGTTGCATTGCAACATCATTGCCGTGTCATGCATGCTATCTTGATCATGCCGGTTCTTTATCCGTAGTTGTAAGAATTGCATCTGATGTTTGTTCCAGCATTTGCTTCTTCCTAGGTAGGATCACGAAGTGTTGATGTGAGATACGACGAGTTCTCCTACAAGTTTTTCTGCAGCTTTTCACAGGCGAGCCCACCTCTTCACCTATTTTACAGTTTCTGTCTCATTGTTCTCCTGCTATCCTTATGTTGCGATTCTGTTGTGTCACGTGTCCTACTCCATTGTTACCCATATGAGCCGTGTTAAATATCCACTACCTATCACCGTTGTTTGTTGGTTGAGCCTTGCGAGTCGTAGCGCATGTTTAGGGATATGATGTCATCTTTATATCTGTTGGGTTGTTGGGAAGTTATCACATGCTATATCAGTTGTTGGATATACTCATGCCCTACTTAGTTGTTAACAACTAAAATTGTAAGCAATGGCATCTGTGAGCCCCTTTGTGAAAGCATCGGATCTTTGTCTCGCTAATGGCCCCTAGGACCCGAGTTCTTGTTATCTGTTCTGAGATTGAGCGCTCTACCCATGCATGGGGATGATTATCGGGACCCCCCTCACCCTTTACCTTTTCACAAGTCAGTTGAAAAGGGGGCCACAACCTTGGTTTTATTTGCCTATGCCATGTATGCCATGCTTTACTTACTGTTGCCTTCGGGTGTTTACCTTCTGTCGCCTTCGGGTGTATATATTCTGTACTGTACCCCGTGGGACGTTTAGCGAAAGTGCGTGGTTCGCACGCCTAGCCGCCGTCACAAACCCTGAGTCCGCTTCGGAGTATGGCCGAACTTCGTTTCGGATAGCTTAGTGGGGTGGCCCCCCTAGACTTTCTTGTTGAACTGGGAACGGTCTTGTTGTGAGACTCCGTCTGTCGTAAGCGGGTCGAGCATGCGTATGGTTACATTTGGTCAACCCCTGCAGGGTGTACATCTTATCGATAAGCCGTGTCCGCGGTTATGGACGACTTGGAGCTGTATAGCTTGATCATAGAACAACTTACACCTTTATGTTACTGTTAATAATTTGTTAATAACTGGTGTAGTAACTTAGCATACTACAATCGATACCTAATAAAACTTACCAACCGTGTGAGTGCCCTCGATAGTACTTCTTCTTTTGCGAAGGGGGAATGCATCGGTTGGGTTATGTTTGCAGAGTATAGAACTGTTAGCTTATGCACTCTCTCACCTTCTCTGTTTAGACGAATGTTGTAGTGTGTCTCTTTTGGTTAGTTGCTTTGCTGTCGCTAAACTCCACATATAGCCGGGCGACGTTTATACCGCCCACCGGTGAGCACAGCCGGTCTTGTCTCTCAAGTACGTGCCATGGTACTTACCCTCGCATTTCTTTCTTTTTGTCTCTCCTCTCCCTTTTGTCGGCAACCGATCACTACTAGGAAAAAGCCTATAGGTGGAGGAAAGTGGTGCCGGCGCAACACCTTGGACATGCGCCGGTGGAAAGAGGTGCCGGCGCACCACTTTGTCGCCGCGCCCGCGATGCAGGCCTACTGCCGGCGCACCATAGGAATAGACGCGCCAGGGACAAATCCTAGCATGGGCTCGCCCGATTCGGGCCAGGCCCAAGAATCATTGCCGGCGCACCAGCCTAGGGACGCGCCGGTGGAAATTTACTATTGCCGGCGCGCCCCTAGGCTGGTGCGCCGGCAATGATTCTTGGGCCCGGCCCGGAGCGGATATAGCCGAATGGGCTTCATGGCCGGCCGGCGCACCCATGCCCTGGTGCGCCGGCAGTAACCTGGCACTTATTTCTCCCACCAACCAGCACTCACACACCAACACTACTCCACTCCTCCACACAAACCCGAGCCTTCTCCCAACCCAGATCATTTTTGCTCATTTCTACCCCCAATTTAGCCAATTTGACCAAACAAAATCATATTTTTTGAGCAAATCTTTCCTTCCTACATGTATCTCCCACATCCCCCTATGTAGATCTAGATCTACTATCCCGCATTGACCGCTCAATCTAGATCTAGATCTAGAAAGTCGGCTTCCATACGCCGTTGTCGCGGCGCGTCGTCTCGATCTCGTCGACGAATATATCAAACAAATAGGTGATTAATGAACAAATTGAGGAATGAAATCGACGTATGTTGGACATTTGAAGCAAAGCTCTCGTGTGTGGTATATATATATGTTGTGTTTGTGCTTGTGTGTGTTGGCGTTGAAAATGAGTTGCCAACGTTGCGCCGAAATGTTGATTCGTTAAGTTTCCGTTTCGGCACATTTCTGGCGCTCCTATGTCCTACCGTGTAGGAAGGTCATGCCGAAATTTTCCGTGAAAACTACCGACGGATGCATGGACACAAGGCATGTGTCAGGTGCATGGAAGAGACGATGTTTTTGCAGCTTGGTAAGGATCCCGGCTCTTCGAAAACAGTTTACATGGGGCATCGAAGGTGGCTACACAAGACTGACCCGTGGAGAAAGCGTGGAGATCTGTTCGATGGTACAAATGAACCCCGAGGACCTCCACGTAAGAAGAGCGGCGAAGAGATCGATACATTACTGAAAGGTTGGAAGGAGTGCCCTGCGTCGGGAAAGATTCGTCAAAAGCCTGGAGAGAAGAAGAAAAAGGAAACGACGCCGCTCATTGGTGTATGGAAAAGGAGGTCCGTGTTTTGGGACTTGCCGTATTGGAAAATTCTCGATACACCTCACTGCCTTGATGTCATGCATATTACAAAGAACGTGTGAGAGAGCTTGCTTGGCACTCTTCTCAACATGCCGGACCGGACCAAAGATGGGCCAAAAGCAAGACACGACCTGAAAGTTTTGGGCATCAGGGAAGAGCTTCAGATCCTGTCGGCCGAAGACGGACAGTCGGAGGAGGAGACGGATGGCGGTCAGAAGCGCAAAAGGATTAAGCAGCCGGACTATTACTGTCCCCCCCCTCTTGCTTCACTTTTAGTCCGGCTGAGGTCGATCAATTTTTCAATTGCCTTCTAGGAGTCAGAGTGCCCTTCGGTTACTCCGGGCTAATAGCGGATACATGGACCCCAAGAAACGAAACTTCAGCGGCATGAAGTCTCATGACCGTCACGTGATGATGACGCAGATTCTTCCGGTTGCAATCCGAGGTATAATGGATGACCATGTCCGTGCAACGCTGACTCGGGCTCTGTAACTTCTTCGACGTCATAACTCGGAAGTCGATAAGCGTGAAGAAACTCGCAAGGCTCCAGGAAGAGATCGTGGTGATCCTATGTGAGCTTGAGATGTACTTCCCACCTGCATTCTTTGACGTGATGGTCCATCTGTTGGTCCATATCATGGATGATATCATCAGTCTAGGGCCGGCATTCCTACACAACATGATGTCGTTTGAAAGAATGAATGGGGTCATTAAAGGATACGTTCGTAACAGGTCACATCCGGATGGAAGCATCGTCCAGGGCTGGCTCACCGAAGAGTGCATCTCTTTCTGCACGAATTATCTAGACATCGAGGACCCTGTTGGTTTGCCTCAAAACAAGCAACTCCGCATGTTCGAGGGAGTAGGCCACAAAAATGGAAGGAAGGAACTGCACGTGCACATGTCTGGTTGGACTTCCGACTTTGACAGGGACAACTTAGTAGCGCTACAACACATTGACTTGATCGATCCTTGGTTGAAAGAGCACAAAACCATGATAGAGAACAGTGGCAAGCCGATGATGACGGAAGTAGAAATATTCAGAGAGCACAACTCCTCTTTCGCGCGCTGGTTCAAAGACCACATTGATGCTAATCCCCCACCAATGGATTCTGACAAGGATAAACTAGTATTGGCCTTGTCACATGGCCCCGCGCCCAACATCATGACTTACCAAGCGTACGATATCAACGGGTACACATTCTACATGGAAGAAAAAGACAAGAACAATGTTTACCAGAACTCAGGGGTAACGATGGATTCCTGGACGGGTGACGTAAAGACTAGATACTACGGAAGGATCGAGGAAATCTGGGAGCTTAGCTACGCTGGGGAGAAAGTGCCGATGTTTCGTATCAGATGGGCTAAGAGCGTCACAAAAGAAGACCGGTATTTCACCACCATGTTTGTACCCGAAGCCAACAAATCAAAGTCCACAAACGCCACCGCGCAGAATGAGCCATGGGTACTGGCAGAACACGTGCACCAATGCTTCTTCATAACCGACCCATCCAGGCCTAGCCGTGTTATCGTGAGGAGAGGCAAGAGGACCATCGTCGGAATGGATGGAGTCACCAACGAGGAAGACTTCGAAGGATAGGTCGGAGACCCAATGATGGAAGAATCCGAGGACGAAGACACAACATACACCACAAGAAGAAGCAGGACCACACTACCGAGGTCAGGTCGACCCTTCAAAAGAAGAAGTCACGACACGGGGCTAAATTATTCAACGACGAGCAAGAAAAGCAAGAAGAAAGTGAAACACTCTTCTCGATCGATGATGTAAAACTTTATTTGCAATGTATTACTCATATTTTGTGTAATTCATAACTACTCATATGGTCATGGCCAATATTTTATGTATAACTAATTTTAATTGTGTTGGTCTATTTTATGCATACATGTATAACTAATATTAACTAGTCATCAACCCACACGACTGCGTGGGTTACCTAGTTTGAAATATATTTTGTTGGACTTGAAATTATATGGATTAATGGAACCCTGAATAAACTTATGAATTACTGTATAGTGAGTTCTAGCTGAAGCGCTAATACATTTGTAACACATTTTCTCTTATTCACGGATAGAGTGAGCTTTGTCGCTTTATGCAATTAGTGCTACCAAAGTTCGCTTGATAATTAGATGAGAAGTCCGATAAGTGGTTGATAACTTAGATGCGAACTCATATAATTAGATGAATTATTTGGAAAATATTGGTTATATATATGTAAAATAAATTTTACTAACTATGTAGTCCTAGACTTTCTGATAAAATCCTAAATATATATTTTAAAAAATAATATATTTTCTTGGAACCATGTACTAAGATAGCATTATATGTTTAATTTGATATTTTCTTCGGCTTGTGACAAAAGCTCTTGCCGCAACTAAATTGTAAAAAATAGTATAAAGTTCCTATGAAGTTTCTCTGCAAAGTACATTGAAATATGGATGCAATCTGCAGAATAATAAAAGTATGCAATAGCGTGATGCATCAGAACAAAGAATGGATTGTGGAGACTTAGTATTGAGATGATTAGAGGGAACGATTAAGAAATATGTGTTGTATTTTATTAAATATTTGGCATATATAATTATTAAACAGTAGGTAGAGTAGCAACATGGATATGATTATTCATTGTAATTTTTTTCAGGTATATTCAGTCAATATTATTCAAGTTGATCTTACATGGCCGCATGAAAATGGATTAATTAAGAATGACATATTTCTCTTAGAACTTGCACTTGCCGACATGAGTTGACTTCAAGACTGCAGAACACAGCGCGTTGCTTTTTACAGCGGTGAGATGGGATTAATGTTAAGATGTACAAACGAACTTATAAGTATCTTCCGATCACATCAGTCTTAGACCCTGATTGAGATTCCATATCTCCCTGACAAAATCGCTCCAAGTCATCCGAATCTCCTCACAAAGAATATTCCTAACGAATTATTTTGCAAGTTGTCGTCTTCCCGACGCTGCCCTTTGCTAGATTCGTCTTCAACGCACATGCAATTGGCTAATTTTGGACGAAACAAACTTACGATCTGTGGAGGTAGAAGGTACACCTAAACAGCTCGAACCAAACCTGGGATCTTACCTTATATTAGCAAGACTTATGCCGAGGAATTTTTGGGAAATCACCTGTATATGTAGTTTCATTTTTCAAGGTATGCATGAGGGATATTGGTGAGGAGCCAGCCTGGTAGGTTCTACCGTAATGGCCGGCTTCCGGCCACTGCGAAGATACCTGCAATGACGATGGAAGACATATTGATGAGTTGATATATTTTTCAAACTGAATCAAATATTTCAAGATTTTCTACTGCTTAAATATCAGTCGTTTCGAAAAATAAAAACTCTTGACTCGTAAGTACTCTATCCCACCAGATAGATTGGTCTTGGCCAGGTACAAATGATTTTGGGGAGCGTGTAGAGGTTGGACTCTACCAACCTCATTTTTTTTAGCCTTGCAATCAACCGTACATGATACATATAACGTGAAGTCTTTCGGCAATATAGAAAAAAATGTGAAGTCTCGTATCAAGTATGTTATCTTTTCCACGATTCGGCTGGGTATTACAATTAAATAAACGAACGTGTCTACGTAACTTTTTGTGACATTGTAAATCGTGACTTCGGCACCTAATCGCAACCGTAAATTCTAGATCTAACTGTTGTAATTATTTTGATGATGTGGATTAACGTGGTGTCTCGTATGGTGCCTCCAATTAGTAAATATAAGATTGCTTGGTTATTATCTTGAAAAGAGAAGGAAATAAAATAGTATAGGATTTGTGGGAAAAGAAAAGAAACATAAAAGAAAGTGAAAATAAATAAAGAAATGAAGAAAAAGAAAATAAAAACAGAAAAGGAAAGCCAGCCAGGGGCTGGGGGACAAGTCCCAGGTATAGCCGGACTCACCTTATTGCCGGCGCACCAACCGTTTGGTTCGCCGGGGGTATAGTTCTCCCCGGCGAACCAAACAGATGGTGCGCCGGTAATAAGGTGGGTCCGGCTATACTCCGGACTTAACCGCACGCGCCACACTCTCCTTCCACTCTCACGAACCCTAGCTAACCGCGCCACCGTGCTCTCTGCTACCGCCACCACCGTCGATCTCGAGCGCCGCCGCACGCGCACACCGGAGCCGCCGCACGCCGGAGCCGCCGCGCAAGGAGGAGCAGGGCGTCGCCGCGGAGAGGAGGGGGAGGGCATCACGCGCCGGCCACCGTCGCCACCGTCGACGAGAGGAGGAGGAGGGCGTTGCGCGTCGGCCACCGTCACGAAGAGGAGCAGCAGGGCGTCGCCACCATCGCCGTTGGTAAGAACCTAGCCTCTCCCTTCCCCTCTTCCTTCCCCTCTCCATCCCCCTCTTCCTTCCCTCTTTCTGCCTCCGAATTCTTGCGCCGATTCTTGCTTTTGTTCTTGCAGTAGTTGAATTCTTGCGCCGATTCTTGTATTACTCATAGCAAATTGAATTTGATGCCCTGGTTCATAGCAAATTTGATGCCCTGGTTGACCTGGGATTAGTTTTCTGTACCCCAAGTAGTTCATAGCAAATTTCATAGCAAATTGAATGATTTAAATGCTTGCAGTATGAATTAGTTCACCATGGTTGAATGCTCATGCTGATGCTCACTGGTTGCAAATAAAGATGTTGAAATGGTTTTGAAATGCTACTGCTCATGCTCATGCTCACTGCCAAAGACACTAGGCAGTATGTTGCTTCTTCATTAAATGAAAATGAAAATGAAAATTAAAATGAAAATGGTTTTGCTAGATAAATTGGTTTAGTTAAATCTTGAACATGTTCTGAAGAATTTTGTTTATGATGAAAATAAAAACTAGACACTTAGGCAGTATGTTGGTTCTTCATTTAAATCCCTACTGCCAAGAATTGGTTGATATATAAAATTCATTGGTTGATATGCAAAAATTCATTGGTATTTGCTTCTTATTTTTGAATACATAAAAACTAATTAAGCATCAAATGCCACTAGTAGCAAGTGTTAGGGTTAGGCATGCCTCACATTTATTCTCTGGTTTAATAATGCTTAATGAAAAATGTGCTATATCAATGGATGTTGTCAAGTGTTCACTAGCAGTAGGTTTACTTAATTTAAAAAGAACAAGTGCTATGTTCATTCTCTGGTTCATTTAAAAAGAACAAGTGCTATGTTCATTCTCTGGTTCATGAAAACAGAATGAAAATTGGTGATTGGTTCTCTGGTTCATTTAAACCAGAATGAGAATGAAAATGAAAATTGGTTCTCTAGTTCATTTAAAGCTGCTGTGCAATTTGCTGTTATGCTGCTGCTATGCATGCTGCTGTGCATGCTGCTGCTATGCATTTGTTGCTGTTGCTGCTTATAATAAATGAAAGAGCATGAAAACCCTCTGCCCTACAACTCTTGTCACATGAGATCATTTATCTTCCTCACATTGCTTGTAACTTGTACTTTTAATTGGTATAGAATCAGTGACCATAGCACTTGTTGTCCCAAACTGTCTCATTCGATGAAAAATGCTGCTTTGTGGGATGTGCTTGTATAAGGGTGTGCAACTCATGTGAGGGTTCCTGGAGTCTACGACGACTGGGAGGACTGTCGGAGACAGGTGCACCGCTTCAGCGGCAGTAGCTACAAGGGATACCCTACTAGGGTGGAGGCGGAAGGAAGATACGCCCGTTATCTAGCGGGAGAGATGAGGGACATGAGGAGGAACCGGATGAAGACCATGGCCTTCGTGATGATGGTCATCGTGACCATGTTGGTCATGTTCTATGTGATTATAGTTTAGGTTAGTAGCTACATTGTGAGGTGTATGACGACACTTGTGATGACTATGTACCGAGACTTCTAACTTTGAGAAACTTCGTCGTTCGGTGTTGCATATGCACATGTGTTGTATGAATCAACATTCCGAAACGAGACTTGCGTATTTGTGTATTGATACCGAAATGAGACTTGGCTCTCTATGTGCTTCTCATATTGCATGTACTGCTGTATAAATATGAACTGAATTGTAAATATATACTGCTGTCAAATATGTATTGTAATATGCTGGGAAAAAGCTGTAAAAATGAATTTTTGAATAGTATTGCCGGCGCACCAAAATGCCCTACTGCCGGCGCACGTGGCATGCGCCAGTGCTGGAAGCCCTACTGCCGGCGCAGCGGCACGTGCGCCGGTGGAACTTGGCTTTGCCGGTGAAGCTTGGGTAGTGCGCCGGCAGTAGCTGTCCTACCGCCGGCACATGCGTCTGGTGCGCCGGCAGTGGCCAGTTATCACTGGCCCGTTCGCATCGGCGGGCTTTGGTGCGCTGGCAATAGTCCAATTTGGTGCGCCGGCGGTAGGCATTTCCCTTGTAGTGGATGGCCCGACTTCGACAGGTACGAGATGACGATGTTAGCAAGGTTACCCTCCGGCTTGGCCTGGGCAGGGTTATGGACACCACTGGTTATCTTTAGGACTCTTAGTCCAATTTGTATCTTGTCCGTACTCGGATGTATCTGACCTTCTGTGTGATTCTGATCTTCGTGTTGTATATTTGTATCTTGGCTCGTTGGAGTCATTGTTGTAATATATATGTTCGTTGTGGGCTCTATTGTAAATCTGTTGTAATGTTATCGCTCGTGTTAATTCCTCTGGCATCACGTGTGTGATTCGTCGCGCACGTCATGTCGGAGGGCGTCTCAGAATCGATATCGTGCGGATTTCGACGGGTTCGCTGGGATCCTCATGGTACCGGTTCCGGGGTGTCACATGGCATTGGGTACTCTGAAAGTTGGAGTTGAAGCTCATGGATCAGGAGTGGGATTTGTCCATCCAAAAGATGGATAGATATTCTCTGGGCCCTCTCGGTGAAATGATATCTAATTAGCTTGCAAGCATGTGACGGGGTCACAAGAGATATCATATCACTCTACGAGTAAAGAGCACTTATCAGGAATGAGATTGAACTAGGTATAGTGATACCGATGATCGAATCTCGGATAAGTGAAATATCACGCGACAAAGGGAATCGGTAACGAATGCACATGGTTCTCTCGATCACGAAGTTCTCGTTGAATATGTAGGAGCCATTATGGTTCTCCAGGTCCCGCTATTGGTTATTGGTTGGAGAGGTGTCTCGATCATGTCTGCATCATTCGCGAACCGTAGGGTGACACACTTCATGATGTTCTTGTCATTTAATAATTCCTCTTCTTGTAACTAGTTGCTCTATGAGATTTTATCTTCAGTCCAAAGGCAGAGTAAAAGAAGAATAAGCTGGTAAAAGGCCAAGCATAGAAGTGATTTTTCCTATAGACACATATGAAACATTGTTCAATTGTCCAACATGCAATGGTTGATCTTGTTCAAACGGTAAGAGTTAATTGCTAGAGTTTCTATTATGAAGTTCATGTTTGTATGATTGTTGGTTCAGAAATCTTTCATTAAAATTGAATATGCATAAGTTGATGATACAATGCTCGTATTTCTTTTATCAACCATAAGCTCATTGATACATGATGTGATCTATTCGCTTATTTGCTCGAGGACGACCAAAGGTTTATGCTTGGGGGAGTTGATACGTGCATTTTGCATCATCATTATTGCTACATATATGATTAGTTTTCATTGTTATTTGCTATCATACATCCATATTTATGCATTTTTAGTTGATTCCCGGGACTTTCCTACAAAATCCCCTTCTTTGGTATTTAATTCCTAGGAGGAAGAAAACCTCTTTTTCGTATTTTATTTGTTTCAGGACTTTCTGGATCGCTAAAAATCGAGGAAAAAAATACCTAATCAGTTTTTCACCCGGAGAAGGACAGTGGGCGAAAGATTCACGCGAGGGGAGCCACGAGGGTCAAACGTACCCAGGTGGCGTGCCCGAACTTATAGGACGCACCACCCGAGGCCGTTTGCACCTCATGCATCGTCTCGGCCCCCCTTTTATTCCAGAAGCTCTGTTTCGCCTAAAAACCTAAGCCATATTTTTCCCGAGATTTATTGAGGCGGCGGCGGAGGCGAAAGTCCTCTCCTACTCCAGGAGAGGGTAGATCCTGCTGCACCGGTGCCTCCGGTGAAGGGGAAATCGACGCCATCGACATCCCTACTCCTCCTTGGCTTGGGAGGAGGCATCTCCATCAACATCTCTATCAGCACCATCATCACCACCATCTCCATCTGCGAGATCGACGTCATCCCCCTCATAGTTTGTGTTGAGTTGAACCCCGGATATTGTTTTTAGTGCTATTGCATGTTCGTGATTGGTACTTTGTCATTATTTGGTGGGGAGATTATATATTCAGATTGTGTTGTAATCATTATGCCTCTGGTCCATATCATGTTTGACATTTGTGAGTAGTTCCCCACGTTCTTGAGGGCATAGGATGATCTGGCTATGATTCTATATGATGTGCAATGAGTATTTGGTCAAGTTTTCTATCTTTTATGTTGTTCTATGATGGTTTTATGTGAACATCGACTGCATATTACTTCACCTATATGGGCTCATAGGGCTGCACTTTAATGTAATGCTTTAGTGTTGGAAGGGTCGGAATCACAGAAACCGTCTTCCAATACTACGGGTTGCATTATAGGGCTTTATGTCGGGGACCAATGATCTTATGGCTATGATGGGACATTTATGTCTTAATGATTCCAATACTTGCTCACAAAAATTGCTCTAGGACCCATCATAAGGGGTGCGTTTGCACATATCTATGGCTGCACCTAACTTAGGCTCCGCCCCTAATTGAATAAAACTTGACAAAATATTTACCATGTTGTTTAGAACTCGGATGCTAGTAAATCCATGCCGCCCTCGGGAACTTTAGTCTCATATAAGCACACATACTTGAGCTTGTCCTCTTGCTGCATAGAGGATTTTGCTTCTTTCTCATTTTCTTTTCTTTTCTAGGAGTTGGCTCAATGGTTCAAGGCTAAAATAAAATGGTTGGTCCACCAAATATACTATCAACCGACTTATATATGTTTCAACAATGAGTTCTGCCATTTAAAGGGCTGGACTGTCATACAGACATCAACCTTCATATTTTAAAGACACATAGGAATATAATTCATCATTGAATATGTGCCAAGTCTGCAATAACAAGTATGATGGGATGCGTAGACTTTACTCAAAACCACTATCTCTCAATCATGTATAAATAGTATTCCTCAATAATATCTCACTTGCATCATAAATAGAGAGGAGAACACAAAAATAGTAGACATCTAATATCACTTTCCCAAGTATTGATGAAACTATGCACAAGTATTTGCTATCGTTAAATTCCATACATGAACATAGCAAAGGTGTCATACCTCTTTTATCGATCCTCACATACAGTTTCATCATCGTTGCTCTATGGAGTCGCGGGAGCCAACTACCACTCATGCTCTTCTTACTCAATGATCCATTTGTTTGTCAACCTGTCAAAACAATCAAGACGAGGAAGCACAGTGCAAGCAAAAACACCTTGCTTAACCATATACTTATACTTGTAAAAATCTTTCCACCACAATCCAACAAGAATATCTATTTTAATCAACATTTTAGCATCCAACAAGTTGGATTCTAAAATTTCAGTACCAATATTACGAAATCCCTGTTCTTCTTTAATGTGCTCATAGACCATAGTGTCAATAGCACCTAAATAGAGTGGTTTAGATTCATTGTGGCAAACAACATAAGACAAGATTCTAGCAAGAATTACTCCCAAGTTAAATGCAGGATAAGTTCCATTCCTAGGACATCTCAGCAAATAGACAATAGGACCTGTGCAGGCAGTTACATTCTTCCTAGCTAGGAATCCCCTAACTTGGAACAAAGCAAAGTACCTCAGCCCTGGATGTTGAATATGAGAAAGTTTACTCCTATGGATATCATTTGGACCATCCACACTAATTCTCCTCCAAAATGTTCGGAGGTCCTCATCGGAATCACTAGGGATTTCCTCCCAACTCCCAACATTTGGAACATTAATGGATTTGCAAAATTCCTCAAGGGACATAACATATCTCTTTTGCTTCTTGACAAATTTAACATCAAATTTGGCCGGGATGGTCTTACCTCTCTTACCTATCTTCTCCTTGGTATGCGCAAACCTGAATGTGGAAAGGAACTCGCGGGTTACCTGTCTTGTATGGACGGCTTGCAAATCCTTCCAGCCATGTATGCTCCAGGAACAAAGAAAAATCTTCTTCTATATATGTGCATGGACTTGAGCATCTTGGGGTCGGGCCACCTAGTGGCACGCACATCCAAAGCTTCTACTTTATAAAGCATATTATCTTCGAATTGATGCTCATCATCCATGTTCATACACACCTTTGCATTTCTTCTTGACCTAAAACTACTAAATAACCCTTTGCCCTTCTCCATGAGGGTGTATACATACATCACTTTAATCAAAAACCACTAAAAAGTTAGATGTAGCAAGTAATATCAACTCAAGAATACTCATAGAGGCTCTACCAAGCAAAACTACCAACTATTTCACCCTAAAACTTGCAAATCTTTGAATTTCTCAAGCATAATATATGACATCAAGAACAACATCCACCTCATAATATAAAGCATTATATCAAAAAAAATTTGGATGGGTGGAGGAGTCACATACCGATGAGTAATTCCTCCAAAGGAATGTGCAAATGGGTGCCCAAATTGATAGATCGAAGATGGAGCAGCAATGGGGCAGAGGAATTTTTTTCAAAAAATACCTGGTCAGGTTTTGAATCGAGGGGAAGCACCTGGGCCTTTGCCCCTCACCTAACTCCCTTTGTGGGGCCAAAGAGGACAGGTGGCACGCCCAAAGAAATAGGGCGCGCCACCCCTGCTCTTTCCTCCCCTGTTTGCTGTTTTGCCTCGTCCTTTTGCCTGGTGGATCCTCTGTGAAGAAAAATGACATGTGTATTTTTTTGGTGATTTTTGGAGAACATTTTATGTGTAAAAATTTTTAGAACTCAAAAACTGTTAAAAGCTGGCAGGAATTAATTAAAGGAATAAAATGATGAATGGAAAAACTTGAAAGAAATTTTAATACTAATGCAATAATAAAGTACTAGGAATCATAATCTTATCATTATCATGTTAAGAATGAGGTTGATCAAGTCTCATTATTACTATGACAAAGATAGAAACAATGATTCAATAATAATAATGGAAATTTCAGGGTACCTCATAATGGATTGGAATTGTTCCAACCATTAATATTTGGTACTTTGGTTTTGGAGGAGGAATTGGTATTTCAAATCTTCCAATTCTCAGAAACTTTGGCTCAACAACATTGACAATTTTCTTTGTTAGCTCAATAGAATTCTTCTTCGGGAAATGTATAGTGTGTTCTATTCCTTTTACATGAAAGGTAGCTTTGCTTTCAGTGCAATTTATAACAGCCCCTGCAGTATTTAGAAAAGGTCTACCAAGAATAATAGATAAATTATCATCTTCAGGCATTTCTAATATCACAAAGTCCGTAGGGATTTGCACATTAGCAATCATAAAAGGAACATCTTCACATATACCAATAGGAATAGCAGTGGATTTATCAGCCATTTGCAGTGAAACTTCAGTAGGAACTAATTTATTCAAGTTAAGTTTCTTGTAAAGAGAGAATGGCATGACACTTACCCCTGCTCCCAAGTCACATAAAGCGTATTTAACATAGGTATTCTTAATAGTGCAAGGAATAGTAGGAATACCTGGATCTCCTCGCTTTTCTGGTAACTTTCCCTTAAAAGAATAATCAACTAGCATAGCAGTTATAGCTTCATTGGGTATTTTCCCCTTGTTGTTAACAATATCTTTCATATATTTTTAATATGGAGGAATCTTAATAGCATCAACAAGAGGAATTTACAAATATAAACTCTTTATCAATTCAATAAACTTCTCAAATCTTTCATTGTCTAGAGTTTTTGTTACCTCTTAGGGATATGTATTGTTCTATGAACCCATGTATCCCTTTCTTTACCTTTTGGTTGAGGTGGAGCCTTCTTCTTCTTACTTTTATCCTTGGAGGATTGAGGATCTTCATTTATTGTAGGCTCAGATTTTTATCAGCAGCAACTTCAGGTGGTTCTTCATGTGGTTGAGACATTTCCACATCTTCTTCATTGTTCTCATCTTCAGTTTCAGCATTAGAAATAGATATATCATTATCTTGATCTTCAGAATTCTCATTCTCTTCACTTTCATTTGGGAATTTTCCTGCAAAAGATTTCTTCTTGCGAGCTCCTTGTTCTTTTCTCTTTGGATGTCCTTCAGGATAGTCAGGGTCCTGAGTACTTGAACATCCTCTCGTATTAACTCCGCAAACTTGTCTTTTCTCATCAAGAAGCTTCTCATATAATTTATTTTGGAGAGAAATCATTTTCTCAACTTGATTATGCATCATATGATAATGTTTTACAATTATCTTAAGAGAATCTACACAAGAGCTCAGATTTTTGTGAATAATTTCTATATTACGAGAATTATCCAATATGTCCCTTTTAATATCATAATCAAAACTCCCTCTATCATAAGTAGAACCATTAACAAAAGAATCTTCAGTAGGAGATGATAACTCTTCATTACCTTTACCAGAGTTTATAGCATGTACTTGAATAGGAAAACATGGTCCATCGGTATCAAATTTATAACCATCTTCAGAGTATTTCTTCAACTTAGAAGTTTGAATGCCATTTTCCTTGAGAGACTTTGAAGATTCTTTCATATCTTCATTAGACAATTTATGCATACCTCTTCCATATGTTATATCCTCATCAATATGCCAATCATCGTGGTTCTGCCTAATGGTATTCAGTAATTCCTTAGCTTCTTCCACAGTCCTTTCCCTGAAAATATTACTTGCAATACTGTCTAGATAGATCTAGATCTTTCAGTTAGCCCATTGTAAAATACATCAAGTAATTGGTTATCCTTTAAACCGTGGGCTGGACACTTACTCTCGAGGGCACTAAATCTCCCACAAGCTTGCGGAATACCTTCTTCTTTACCTTGAGCGAAGTGAATAATTTCTTCAACCATAGCATGTATTTTACTAGCAGGAAAATATTTATTACAAAACGAATAGATGCATGCTTCCTTACTAGTAATAGATTTAGATGCTAAAGAATTAAACCAAGCTTTTGCTTCACCTCCTAAAGAGAAAGGAAACAATTTCAAGAAGTAATAGCGCTTTTGGATTTCAGTATTTCCAAAAAAAAATTGCTAGCTCAGAGAGATTTATTAAATGTTCCCAAGGAAGTTCATCCTCTTTCCCATTAAATTTAATAGTTTCAGCTCTCTCTATTTTCTCAAGCTCAACATTAAATTCATAGTCTTTATCTTTAATGTATATAACAGGTGCTTCAGTTTTTCTAGTATCAGGAAATAAATCATCTACGCAGGAACTTAAGCTAGCTTCAAATTCATCCAAATCATCTAGCTCGGCATTCATAAAGGCTTAAGTAAAGATATGATACCTTCGATCCGGATTACGGATTGTAGTATGGTAAGCTTTTTCCCTAGAAGACCTAGGTTTAATCGAACCTTTGGAAGCACAGCTAAATGGTGTTTGAAGGAAACATCTACAAGACTTGCTAGTGTATTTTATCTTCAGTTTACCGGACCTAACTAGTTTACTTTTAAGGGTTTGTGTTCAATGATGGAAATAGGCCAGGGTTAAGGTTTCACCTGCAGCTATGCATACATATATAAATGAAGCTCAAATGTGTAACAAATAAAATAGAGATGAGAGATTTGTGAGTAGCACATCCGTAAATACTCTTGCCCCTAAAGCCAGAGGTGACAAGAGCCTAATGGTCCAACCATTGTCCTCACAGCCGCAAGAAACAACAGTTTTTAAGTAAATACAGACCAAAGCCTTAAGCTAGATGATTGTGCTATGATCCCGAATGAATCACTAAACATGTACCGGTACTTTCCCCTTCTTGTCACTGAGGTTTTGCGGTAGCACACCGTTCTCCACTCATCCCACCTCTTCCCTTGATCGACTCGAATGATATGGGAACCTGCAGATCATCAAGACGAGGCAAAGAGATAAGGATACAAGATCGCAAATCTCCTATTCAATCCTTACCCATATCATAAGATTAGATGCACATGAACGTTGCGAGGATTCACCCCAACCCGTAGCCCATGTGGACTACTCACACATAATATCAAGATCAAATACAAAGATAGAAATCATTGTGCAAAATACTTAGATTGAAATCACAATATTCTTACAATGGTCGCCAATTCTAAAGGAGATCTCTATTACAGTGGTGATGGCTATGGCTATGGAGGAGATGGGAGATGGGATGGATGAACTATGGTGATGGATCTCCTTTGTTGTGGAGTAGATGGATCTAGTGGATGGCGACTCTGTTTGGCGATGAATGGCTCTCCTTTCAGCGTCGGTCCCTTCACGACATTTATAGTGTTTGACCTCGGGAACGCAGCCGCAGGTGGTACGGGCGGACGGTACGGGCGGGGCTTGCCCGTACCGATGCCCGTTAAAGCTCCTGGAACCGCCTTTCCGAGCGTAATCAACTTTTCCATGCTCCTGACGCGATATTCTTCAGTAATTGCAGGTCAATTTTTCATTATGACGTGATTTCCTGCACAGCATCCAAAAATAGAAGAGATTGCACATCTTTGCATTGATTGGGCATTAGTGGCAAGTTGAGAGGTAAACTTAGTCAATTTCTTGACTTAGCTAAGGGTTTAAACACGAGAAAATATGGTGTATTTCACAGCCATCAAGATACTATCTTCTTTATAATTTGATATTTTAGGACTTAGAGATTTATCATTTTCATTATAAAGTTCGTCATCTTCAAATTCAGATTCTATATTTTCATCAGACATAGAGTTGGATAAATCGGGAGTACCTTCTTTATCCTTATCAATATCCAACAAATCTTTTTCAGTACTAGTTAACATAGTGGATAATGGTAAACTAGTATGAACAATAGCTTTCTTTTTAGTAGCAGGAGTAATAGCAGCTTGAGGGGGGAAATGTGGTCTAGAAGGCAAATCCGTACCTTTCCTTGTTGTGGAGGGCATGGTAACCTTCTTAGCAGGTTCCTTATTCTTTCCCATGGTGAGAAACAAATAAGTGCAGCAAGTAAATGATAACAAGTTGTCCTACTAATAAAGCTAGGTTCTCCGGCAACGGCGCTAGAAAATGTCTTGATGCCCACAAGTATAGGGGATCGCTGAAATCTTCGATGGGAAGTATTACCCAAATTTATAGTTCGACTCAAGGGGAACACAAGAATACCAATAAGACTTTACCAATTGAGGCGTCACTCTCAACCACACCTGTATATCAATAAACTCACAAAACAAGTGGTGATTTTATAGCAGTTGATTCAAAGCAGTAAAAGCAAACAGTAAATAAAAGCAGTAGATTTCCAGTTTTCACCGGAAGAAGTAATGTGAAACTTTCAGTGGCTAAAAGCGTAGGCATGAGGCAGCAATGGGGTAATATATGGATGATATTGATCATGTAATGTAATCCAACTAACATGCACTCATATCTAATTCAGTTGTGTGTAGGTGTATGATCCAAATATAGTTATGCGTACTCACTAAGAGAATTTGCATAACATCTTTTGTCCTGCTTGCCCATTTCACCGGGGCCAACTGTAACAACCCATTTTTTCCAACCTTGCATGTTCCAGTTTTGAAAATTTAAAACCAACAAAAAAAATTCTCCTTGCTACATTGTGTGTGCATAGGATAGACCCTTGTTTGCAGTATTGCTTAAAATTCTCCTGGTGTTTTGAATTTCACCTAAAACCCTAAGCACCAAATGAAGTCACCTTGAACCCTAGTGCCTTTTCTCTTTGGTAAACTTTCCATTTTGCTTCAAAATTTCAACAAGTGATCCATAACTCCATGTAGCCTCTTTATTCTTCCCAACTTCTCAAATTCTTTTTGCATAATGGGAGAGCACTCCCCATACCCTCTCCTTTATTTTTGACACCACTTCTTAGGGTGGCACCAACACCACCACTTCACCATTTTTTGACCCCACCCCTCTTGTAGTTTCTTCTTAAATTTTTGGCATGTGACACATGTGCTATTGCATGGCACCCTCCGTCTCCACTTTCCTTTCACCCCCTCTCTTTTCTCTCCATTTGCATAACCTAGGAGGGCACCATCCCCTCTTCCCTTTTTCTTCCTCTACATGGCCGGAACCATGTGGCATCGCCCACCCCCTCTCCCTTGCACCCTTCTGGCCGTTGGCCCAAGCCCAGGGACCCCCTGGACCCCTCCCTTCTTCTCCACCTAGGCCCGCAACACGGCCAGCCCAGCCCCTGCCGAAACCCTAGCGAGGGCAGAGGAGAAGCGTGTGTGCCGCTCCCCTCCCGCGCAAACCCTCTCCCTTCCGACGCCTCGGTCTCTGCCCCGCTGACATCTCCCCCCCCCCCAGCGTCATTGCTGACACCTACCTCGCCAGCCATTAGCCATGGCCACCGCCACACCACCGCCGGTTGCCCTCCTCCCGCTATAAAAAGGCCCCTCCGCCCAGTCCCCTCAGCTCACACCACTCCCCTCCCTCTCAGCCACCACAAAAGGGGCGCCATAGCGCTCCCTTTCCCCTCAGCTGCTCGACGGGAGCCCGCTGCCGTGGCCACCGTGCCGGTGACGAGGTGGTGCTGCTCGCCCCCATCGTTCCCCTACCTTTCCCCCTCCACCAACGCCACCCACTGCCTCTGCTCGCCCTAACCCTTCCCTCGCCGTCGTCCAGGTCTGCCGGAGCTCGCCGTCGTCAAGTCACGCCCGAAGGTTGCTGCGGAGAAGACGACACCGGGAGGAGAAGCGGAGGAGGACCTAGCCACCGCCAAGCCCACCCCTGCACAGCCTCAGCACGCTGCCACCCCGCCCAGCTGCCGCCGACCCCCGCCTCCCGCCGGTGAGCCCTGGCCCTGCCCCCTTTCTCCTCTGTTTTTCCCGGCCACCGCGTGCCGCGCGGACGTGAGGGATACGATGGCCACAGGCCGTCGGATCCCTCCATCCAACGGCTGCATGGCCCGAGTGGCCACGTCGGCATGTAGGCCTGGCCCGCCATGGGCCCCCTCTCTCTTTCCATTTTCTTTTTCTTTTTTCTTCCGCCACCTGGAAAATCTCCCTGGGCCGGCCCATTTTTTCAAATCGGCGGGCCCAAACCTTCCCGCCTGTTTTCATTTTTCAAATTTGCTGCTAAATTGTTTCAAAACCAGAGACATTCAAATGCAAATAACTCGAGTTCTACAAACCCAATTTGAATGAAACCAATTGCGTTAGGTCACAAATTTCAAACCTTTCAGATGCCACTGGTCCCATATTTTTAGGATTTTTCTACGAATTTTGCCATGTGTATTATGCTCTATGTGTGTTTTAGATGCAAAACTTGTTTTAAAATTCTAGGTTTAATATTTTCCAATGAAACCAATTTTGTTAGTCTTGTTTAAGGTGTGGCTCTCAAGCAAAATTAGTGCTAGTCTCTGTTTAAGCTAATCTGCTGCTACTTCTGATATTTGTGAATCACATGAAATGTTAACCCAAAACCTTTGTTAATTAAAACCTTTGACCACCACTTTTTCTTAAAATGGCCAAATTATGTTGTAACCTTGCAAAACAAGTTCCTCTGCAAACTAAGCCTTGTTTCATTTAAGTTGCTTGTGTTTTTAAAATATGGTATTGATTGTATGTTCGTTTGTTCTTTTATTTTGCGGCGCTAGATTCGAACGTTGTTGGAGTTGAAGGAGAAGAAGTTTTTGAAGAATTTGAGGAGGACCAGGGACAAGTAGCCACTCAAGGCAAGCCATCTTTTGATCTCTTGATGTTATCATACTTGTTGTTCTTGATTACCATTGCATTCTTTGTCCCTTGATCTATCTAGAGTTGATTCTACTCATTTGATACTTTGCATACTTGCTCCAAGTATGATTGACCCCCCTTTGACCCCTAAATTATCTTCCCTTAGTGGTATGATGAGTAGCATCATGCCCCTTGTTGTAGTCTTGTTCATCACAATAAAACCTTAGGTTGGGAACCCCCTTAAAATTTCTTTTACAAAAAGTTCAGAAAAACCTTGGGAAGAATGGCTCTTACCAAGTGTGAGTTTTAAAGTTGAAATGATGTGGTTTAAGAGAAAGTGACGCAATGTAGTTGTTGGAGGAAAGGAAAGATGGTTATGAAATGGTTTTTGGAAAACAACACATGGTTCTATGTATTCGCCCGGAACAACCAACCCGCGCAACCACATTACCCCAACATGGGCATGGGGCTTAACTTGGAGTTTGTTCACCAAAGTATGGGACGCCTCACAACTATATAAGGGTGCCGTCACCCCGGAATCTGGATTGTCATTGGTGTAGGCAATCGTATAACGGGATGCTCGTAGGGCTACCCGTCCGGAAGACACCATGGGTCTTCCGCCGTGGCAATGGAGTCACGCTCGATGAGGTGCACTGCCATGGTTTGTTGGGGAGGTACATACTCCATGGGGAAGGGTCCTATACTAGGGAGAATAGGCAAAGAGTCATGTCCGAGTTTTCATCATGGCATAGTTGATATGCGGGGAAGTTGCCCACATGATGAACTCGCGGATCTTGTTTGGAAAATGTGCAAACTCTGCAGAGTAAAAACTATTCGAATAGCCGCGTCCGCGGTCATGGACAGTTGGAATGGCCGTTGCTTAGTTGTGTTGGTTTTGTTTTAGAAATGGTTTATCAAGGGAAAGAGGAACTTATTTTCGGAATACCGGAAGGGTACGGGAAAGGTTTTGATGGTCATATGGAGATGGCCGGAAGGAATAATTAGGGTTACCCCATCCTAGTGGTTTTAGTTTTAAACCTCTTTGAAGTATCTTCTTCAACAAAGATATAGAGATGTCTTAGAACCTCTTTTGAAGTATCTTCTTCAACAAAGATATAGGGATGCTATATCCACAAGAGAAACTGTTTCTCACCCTAATACTATATCCACAAGAGAAACTAGCTCTTCCCTTCTCTTGTCATCTTAGTTTAGCACTTGTTACCTTGCAAATACCTTCTGTGATGGTTTGCGAGTACAATTCCAAATGTACTCACGGCTTTGTCCCTGGCTATTTATTTGGCCAGACTATGAGGAGGAGTATGAAGACGATGGAGGTTACTTTGATGACTATGCGACTTAGGACGATCTCCCAGTCAGCTGCATGTAGGGTTTAAGGCATGACTTGGGCCCGACGCTGTCGATTTGTATCCGCTGCTATGTTTGTTTCAATTTAGCCCGAAGTGGCAATTGTTGTAAGACTTGGTCTAATGACCGTGTTGTAATACTTTAAATTTGGTACTGTAATGGATGATGTAACTTTGAAATCAGTTCGGTTATGTGCTCACGGTACACTGATCATGGGATCGTGAGTTGAATGCATAACGGGTATTTCGGACAGCTAGTCCGAGTTCCCCACAGAGCTGGTATTAGAGCCATCCTGACTGTAGGAGACCTTAGTTAGCATGGGCGTTAATATAGGGCAAAAATACTTTCGACAACAAAAACGAGATGACTATATGCTGAAATAGTGCCTTGTCTCTCCCCTTGCTCCTTAAACCTAAATTACTTGCATTAATCTTAAAGTTTTACTTTATGTACTTAAAATTTTGCACACTTGGTCATATTACTATTTTGAACCCTAAAATTTTGTGTAGATGGACGTCTTGTACACCAAGAGCCGCCAGCTTGGTGTTGAGAGTCCTCGGCTTCTTTTTGAGTCGTCCCTGATCGAGGTGTCGCAGAAGGTTGGCCGCTTGCTCCCAGAGGTAAAGGGCGGCCAGTTGACTGATATGGAGGATGGAGAGTTGTCCTGGATGGTGGTATGCACCCTCTGCGGCTCTCATGTGGCGAACCTTGAGGAGATTGAGGTTCAGATCTTTGATCGCACTTGGGAGGAGGGTCTGCTCCGGGTGATGCAGGCGGCCCTTGCCCGCCTTGTGTTCCACCACCGCTAGGAGTTGGAGTTGGCAGGTCTCCCTTATGCCAGCCTTGGACGCCACGACGAGGAGGGATACCCCATCGAGGTTCCTTACTACTGCCCCCTTGGTCGTCAGGCTGCGCACATGGAGTACTTGCTCCATCAGACCCTAGGCAGCATCGACTCCAACAGAATGGAGAATGAGGTCTTGAAGGCTGAGCTCCTTGAGGCCAAGGAGGAGCTGAAGTTGGTCAAGCTAGAAGCCCGACGCCAGAGGAAGCTCAAGCTCAGAGTTAGGGAGGCCAACCACATGCTGCGGGTCAAGGTGACACACCTTAAGACCGCACTCCGGGAGGCTGAGGACAAGATAGAGGAGCTTGAGGATGAGGGTGAGGATCTCCGCAAGGAGAATGCAGCCCCGCTGAGTGACGATGATGATTACATGGCCGAGGAGGTTTATGATCTGTACATGAGCGATGAAGATGAGGATGACCTCGCCTTAATCAACGATGAGCCAGAGGAGCCGGAGCCCCTTCTACCCGAGGAGCAGGTTGAGGAGGAGGAGGAGGACCCTGAGGAGCCTCCGTTTGAGGGCGACACTATTGTCCTCGACGACGACTAGCTTGAGCACTTGCGTTAGAGACCATGTTATGTTATCCCTTTTGTATCACGATGTACGCTGTTGGTCCAGCTGTGACCTTGTCTGGGTTGTGAACTTGATCTTTTGGATATGCTATTTTAGCCTTCGAGTTTTTATGCTATGCCTATGCTTGATTATGCTTGTGTGTTGTTTACTTTGCCTTTTGAAAAGTTTTTGTTTCGGACCACACCACCCCTCCCCCTTATAGAAACATCTTGCCATCATTCTCCCTTTGTCTTATACCTTTGCATCATCAGATGGTTGAAACCCGCCGTACCGGCCCTGGAAGCCAGAATGATCCTCCACCCCCACCGGAACCCAACATGGCTCAGATCTTGCACCTTTTGATGGAAGATCGCCAAGCCGCCCACGCTGAGAGTCAAGCCAACATCGCGGCCCTGCAGCAGATTGCTCAGTTGGCCGCAGGAAACAACAACAATGGCGGGAATGGTGAGGAAGGACCAAGGTCCAAACTAAGGGACTTCCAGAATACCAACCCTCCCGTGTTCTCCAAGTGCACTGCACCTCTTGATGCGGACGACTGGCTTTGCACCATTGAAAACAACTTGGAGGTTGCTGCTGTTGGTGAGAATGAGAAGGTGATTCTCACAACACACTTCCTCGCCGGACCTGCAAGAGCATGGTGGGAGAATGTGAAAGAAATGCAAGCAGAAGACCACGTAATCAACTGGGAGGAGTTCACGACCAAGTTCCATAAAACACATATCCCCACCGGACTGATCAAGATGATGAGGGACAAGTTCTACAACCTGAAGCAGAAAAAAACCACTGTGGTCGAGTATCTCGACAGTTTCAACACACTAGCAAGGTATGCCCCACAAGACACCGACACTGATGAGAAGAAGATGGATCGATTTCTTAATGGTCTGCATGAGGAAATCCAGAGCATTCTTGTGGCTGTCCCTTACCCTGACATGGAAGCCCTGGTAGATGCCGCTATCATGGTGGAATCCAAGCGCAAGGCAGCTTTTGAAAGCCGCAAGCGCAAGTTGCAGCAACAGCAAGGTGGACCAAGCAGTGCAAGGTTCCGCGGCTAGCCTCCCCCAAGGCAGGCGCCCCAGCCCCAAAGAGCTCCACCCCCAGCGCATCGCCCCACCAACAACAACCCTAATCGCCAAGCCATGCCACAATGCACTGGAGGAGGGAACTACAACAACAACCCCCGCAACAACCCCAATGTTCGCACTCCTAGCGATGGCTGTTTTGCTTGTTTGCAGCCCGGACACTTCTCCCGTGAATGCCCCACCAAGGGGAATGCTGCTCAGCACCCCAATGCGCCAAGACCCAATCAAGGCCAAGCTCGCGCAGCAACTGGGAAGAAGCCACCGCCAAAGAAGCAAGCCAATGCTGCAAGAGGACATCTGAACCATGTCAATGCTGAGGACGCTGAGGAATCTCCACACCTGCAAGAATTTTATTTGATTCTGGAGCATCGCATTCCTTCGTTACTGAACCCTTCGTTAAGAAAAGTGGGATGACACCAACCCTTATGGATAGACTTATACTAGTACAAATACCTGGATCCACTGCCAAAACCCGCCTATCCTGCAAGAAAGTTCCCATAGAAATCAAAGGGGTACCTTTCCAAGCTGAGCTGATAGTATTAGGTGCCCAAGGTCTAGAGGTAATACTTGGGATGGATTGGATGACCAAATACCAAGGACACATTGACTGTGCCAGAAAAGCCATTACCCTAACAATTAGTGAAGGAGTCCAAGTGAAATATACCGCCACCATACCTTCATCTCGGGCTTATTGCAAAAAGAGCGTCTCCGGACCAACCATCGACCTAGTCCCAATCGTTTGTGAATACCCAGATGTGTTTCCAGAAGAATTACCCGGTATGCCCCCAAATAGGGATATCGAGTTCATCATTGAGTTACTCCCTGGAACAGCACCCATAGCACAAAGGCCGTACCGGATGAACCCCCAGGAATTGATTGAGTTGAAGAAGCAGTTGGATGATATGCTAAGTAAGGGTTTGATTCGCCCCAGTGCCTCGCCATGGGGATCACCTGTGCTGTTTGTGGACAAATGAGACGGTACCATTCGCTTGTGTGTGGATTACCGGAAGCTCAACGACGTGACCATCAAAAATAAATACCCCCTTCCCAAGATAGAAGATTTGTTTGATCAAATGAATGGAGCCCGAGTCTTTTCCAAGATTGACCTCCGCACTGGCTATCACCAGCTTAAGGTCCGAGAAACAGATATCCCCAAGACTGCTTTCACCACTCGTTACGGACTATATGAGTATACCGTGATGTCCTTCGGTCTAACCAATGCCCCCGCCTACTTCATGAATCTCATGAACAAGGTCTTCATGGAGTATCTCGACAAGTTTGTCGTGGTGTTCATTGATGACATCCTTATCTATTCAAAAACTGAAGAAGAGCATGAAGAGCATCTGAGGCTAGTTTTGGGCACCCTTAGGGAACATCAACTTTATGCCAAATTCAGCAAATGTCAGTTTTGGCTCAAGGAAGTTGGATTTCTTGGCCATGTCCTATCAGCCGGAGGAGTTTCTGTTGACACCTCTTTGATCAAATCCATCCTGGACCGCAAAGCACCTATCAACCAAACCGAAGTACGATCCTTTCTTGGCCTAGCGGGATATTACTGCAAGTTCGTTGAAGGATTCTCGAGCATAGCCAAACCTATGACCCAATTGCTCAAGAAGGGAAAAAAGTTCGAATGGACTGACAAGTGTGAGGAAAGTTTTCAAGAACTCAAGAAGCAACTAGTGTCGGCCCCAATCTTGACCATGCCAGATGTCACGAAATACTTCAACATTTACTGTGATGCCTCCAAGCTTGGACTTGGTAGCATACTGATGCAAGAAGGAAAAGTTATCGCTTATCTATCACGACAACTCCGACCCCACGAGATGAATTACCCAACCCATGACCTCGAGTTAGCCGCTGTGGTACATGCCCTCAAGACCTGGCGTCACTATCTCATTGGAAACCGGTGTGAGATCCATACCGATCACAAGAGTCTGAAGTATATTTTTTCTCAGAAGGAACTGAATATGTGCCAGAGAAGATGGATAGAACTCATCAAAGATTATGATCTCAGCATTCACTATCACCCTGGAAAGGCAAATGTTGTAGCCGATGCCCTCAGTAGAGAACCATGTTCCTTGAATGCCCGCTTGAAGATCGAGCAACCCCTATTGTACAAAGAGCTTGAAGATTTTGGACTTGACCTCGTTAGTCACGGATTCGTAGCTGCAATGGAGGTTAAGCCGACCCTGTTTGATCAGATCAAGACATCCCAGAAGGGTCATGAGAGCATTGAAGGGATCAAGCGCCGGATGAGCAAGGAAGAAGTGGCTGGATTCTCCATTGATGCCGATGGAATCCTATGGTATAACGGACGTCTTTGCATGCCCAACATTCCGGAATTGAAGCAGCTAATTATGGAGGAAGCCCATGACACTCCCTATTCCATTCAACCAGGAGGAACGAAGATGTACCAAGACCTCAAGGAAAACTTTTGGTGGCATGGAATGAAGCTGGAAATTGCGTTCTTTATTGCTAGATGTGATGTATGTCAACGAGTTAAAGCAGAGCACCAACGCCCAGCTGGACTGCTTCAACCACTGCAGGTTCCCATTTGGAAATGGGAAGAAGTAGGAATGGACTTTATCACTGGACTTCCCAGATCAAAGCGTGGGCATGACTCCATTTGGGTAATTGTAGACCGTCTTACCAAGGTCGCCCATTTTATTCCCGTCAAGACTACCTATAATGGTCATGATCTAGCAGACCTTTACATCTCCCTAATTGTCAGCCTTCATGGAGTTCCCAAAAGAATCGTGTCCAATCGAGGATCTCAATTCACCTCACTGTTCTGGAAGAAGTTGCATGAAGCCTTGGGAACAAAGCTCTCGTTTAGCACTGCCTATCATCCGCAGACAGGAGGACAGACTGAGCGAGTAAACCAGATACTTGAGGATATGCTTCGTGCTTGTGTACTTGCTTATGGACCCAAATGGGAAGATTGCCTACCATTTGTCGAGTTCTCCTACAACAATAGCTACCAAGCTAGTCTTCAGATGGCACCTTTTGAAGCCTTGTACGGACGCAAATGCCACACCCCTCTCAACTGGTCCGAAACAGGGGAAAGCCAAGTGTTTGGGCCTGATATTCTCCATGAAGCCGAAGAACAAGTCCAACTGATCCGAGACCGCTTAAAATCTGCCCAATCCCGCCAGAAGAGTTACGCCAATCCCAAGCGCCGTGATGTGACCTTCAACACCAGAGATTTTGCTTATTTATGAGTCACACCACTCAAGGGAATGCAACGTTTCCATGTCAAGGGCAAGCTCGCACCTAGGTACATTGGACCTTTCAAGGTACTAGGCCGTCGTGGGGAAGTCTCTTACCAATTGGAGCTACCCTCGGAATTGTCAGACTTCCACGATGTCTTCCATGCGTCCCAACTCCGGAAATGTCTCCAAGTACCTGACAAACCAGAATTGTTCAAGAATATCGATCATCGCTCCATCGACCTTAACCAGGACTAGACCTATCGCGAGAGACCACTTCGTATTCTAGAAGAAACCGTAAGAGTTACCCGCAGGCGAAAAATCAAGTTCTTCAAGATTCAGTGGAATAACCATTCTGAGGAGGAAGCAACCTGGGAGCGAGAGGACTATCTTAGAAGCGAGTTCCCATACCTCTTCATCTCTTAGTCTCGGAATCTCGGGGATGGGATTCTTTTAAGGGGGGAAGGTCTGTAACAACCCATTTTTTTCCAACCTTGCATGTTCTAGTTTTGAAAATTTAAAACCAACAAAAACTTTTCTCCTTGCTACATTGTGTGTGCATAGGATAGACCCTTGTTTGCAATATTGCTTAAAATTCTCCTGGTGTTTTGAATTTCACCTAAAACCCTAAGCACCAAATGAAGTCACCTTGAACCCTAGTGCCTTTTCTCTTTGGTAAACTTTCCATTTTGCTTCAAAATTTCAACAAGTGATCCATAACTCCATCTAGCCTCTTTATTCTTCCCAACTTCTCAAATTCTTTTTGCATAAGGGGGAGCACTCCCCATCCCCTCTCCTTTATTTTTGACACCACTTCTTAGGGTGGCACCAACACCACCACTCCACCATTTTTTGACCCCACCCATCTTGTTGTTTCTTCCTAAATTTTTGGCATGTGACTCATGTGCTATTGCATGGCACCCTCCCTCTCCACTTTCCTTGCACCCCCTCTCTTTTCTCTCCATTTGCATAACCTAGGAGGGCACCATCCCCTCTTCCCTTTTTCTTCCTCTACATGGCCGGAACCATGTGGCATCTCCCACCCCCTCTCCCTTGCACCCTTCTGGCCATTGGCCCAAGCCCAGGGACCCCCTGGACCCCTCCCTTCTTCTCCACCCAGGCCCGCAACACGGCCAGCCCAGCCCCTGCCGAAACCCTAGCGAGGGCAGAGGAGAAGCGCGCGTGCCACTCCCCTCCCGTGCAAACCCTGTCCCTCCCGATGCCTCGGTCTCTGCCCCGTTGACGTCTTCCCTCCCCCCCAGCGTCATTGCTGACGCCAGCCCTCGCCAGCCATTGGCCATGGCCACCACCGCACCACCGCCGGTTGCCCTCCTCCCGCTATAAAAAAGGCCCCTCCGTCCACTCCCCTCAGCTCACACCACTCCCCTCCCTCTCAGCCACCACAAAAGGGGCGCCGTAGCGCTCCCTTTCCCCTCAGCTGCTCGACGGGAGCCCGCTGCCGTGGCCACCGTGCCGGTGACGAGGTGGTGCTGCTCGCCCCCGTTGTTCCCCTACCTCTCCCCCTCCACCTATGCCACCCACTGCCTCTGCTCGCCCTAAACCTTCCCTCGTCGTCGTTTAGGTCTGCCGGAGCTCGCCGTCGTCAAGTCACGCCCGAAGGTTGCCGCGGAGAAGACGACGCCGGGAGGAGAAGCGGAGGAGGACCTAGCCTCCGCCAAGCCCACCCCTGCACAGCCTCAGCACGCTGCAACCCCGCCCAGCCGCCGCCGACCCCCGCCTCGCGCCGGTGAGCCCTGGCCCCGCGCCCTTTCTTCTCTGTTTTTCTCGGCCACCGCACGCCACGCGGACGTGAGGGAGACGATGGCCACAGGCCGTCGGATCCCTCCATCCAACAACTGCATGGCCCGAGTGGCCACGTCGGCATGCAGGCCTAGCCCGCCACGGGCCCCCTCTCTCTTTCCGTTTTATTTTTCTTTTTTTCTTCCGCCACCTGGAAAATCTCCCTGGGCCGGCCCATTTTTTCAAATCGGCGTGGCCCAAACCTTCCCGCCCATTTTCATTTTTCAAATTTGCTGCTAAATTGTTTCAAAACCAGAGACATTCAAATGCAAATAACTCGAGTACTACAAACCCAATTTGAATGAAACCAAATGCGTTAGGTGACAAATTTAAAAACATTTCAGATGCCAGTGGTCCCATATTTTTAGGATTTTTTTATGAATTATGCCATGTGTATTATGCTCTATGAGTGATTTAGATTCAAAACTTGTTTTAAAATTCTAGGTTTAATATTTTCCAATGAAACCAATTTTGTTAGTCTTGTTTAAGGTGTGGCTCTCAAGCAAAATTAGTGCTAGTCTCTGTTTAAGCTAATCTGCTGCTACTTATGATATTTGTGAATCACATGAAATGTTAACCCAAAACCTTTGTTAATTAAAACCTTTGACCACCACTTTTTCTTAAAATGGCCAAATTATGTTGTAACTTTGCAAAACAAGTTCCTCTGCAAACTAAGCCTTGTTTCATTTAAGTTGCTTGTGTTTTTAAAATATGGTGTTGATTGTATGTTTGATTGTTCTTTTATTTTGCGGCGCTAGATTCGAACGTTGTTGGAGTTGAAGGAGAAGAAGTTTTTGAAGAATTTGAGGAGGACCAGGGACAAGTAGCCACTCAAGGCAAGCCATCTTTTGATCTCTTGCTGTTATCATACTTGTTGTTTTCGATTACCATTGCATTCTTTGTCCCTTGATCTATCTAGAATTGATTCTACTCATTTGATACTTTGCATACTTGCTCCAAGTATGATTGACCCCCCTTTGACCCCTAAATTATCTTCCCTTAGTGGTATGATGAGTAGCATCATGCCCCTTGTTGTAGTCTTGTTCATCACAATAAAACCTTAGGTTGGGAACCCCCTTAAAATTGCTTTTACAAAAAGTTCGGAAAAACCTTGTGAAGAATGGCTCTTACCAAGTATGAGTTTTAAAGTTGAAATGATGTGGTTTAAGAGAAAGTGATGCAATGTAGTTGTTGGAGGAAAGGAAAGATGGTTATGAAATGGTTTTTGGAAAACAACACATGGTTCTATGTATTCGCCCGGAACAACCAACCCGCGCAACCACATTACCCCAACATGGGCACGGGGCTTAACTTGGAGTTTGTTCGCCATAGTATGGGATGCCTCACAACTATATAAGGGTGCCGTCACCCCGTAATCCGGATTGTCGTTGGTGTAGGCAATCGTATAACGGGATGCTCGTAGGGCTACCCGTCTGGAAGACACCATGGGTCTCCCGCCGTGGCAATGGAGTCACGCTCGATGAGGTGCACTGCCATGGTTTGCCGGGGAGGTACATACTCCATGGGGAAGGGTCCTATACTAGGGAGAATAGGCAAAGAGTCATGTCCGAGTTTTCGTCATGGCATAGTTGATATGCGGGGAAGTTGCCCACATGATGAACTCGCGGATCTTGTGGGGAAAGTGTGCAAACTCTACAGAGTAAAAACTATTCAAATAGCCACGTCTGACATAGGCATCCTAGATGGGCCTACCGAATAAGGTACCCGAGGATAATCGAAGGCCCACAACCCGAAGTTTATGAAGCTCAGAAGATATGGAAAGTAGAGATAGATTAGGAATAAAAGACTTGTATCAATACGGGAAGGACTCAAATAAGTCTCCCGGACTTTGTAACTTGTACGATATGAAAGCCTCGGCTCCACCTCCTATATAAAGGGGGGCCGAGGGAGAAAGAGAGGATGGAATCACTGTCAACATAAACCCTAGTTTTCGTAGTCGAGCACCTTTCCAGCTGAAACCTTCGAGATCTACTTGCCCTCTACTTTCCGCGAAACCCTAGTCTACAACTTGTAGGCATTGACAAGTTAACACCTTGTCAATTCGCCGTCTGTGGGAATTGGAGGCGACAAGGAGCTGATCTCGATGGTACCGTCAACATCAACAACATCATCAGTGGCAAGCAACACGATGGACGGAGGTAAACAGGTCAAACCTGATCTTGTCGATTTTGTTCCTCACCCTCCCGCCCGTTTGCATGCATATGCCGATCTGGAGGAGGAGATGGAGATGACGTTCGGGAGCTTCCACTTCCGCGTCGGGAAAGAAGGATCGCATCGCCTGGCGGCACCGATTTTTTCGGGGCCGTTAGCGGCCGATTCCGGTTTCTCGGGATCATCATCATCAATCGAGTCAGGCGACGAGGAAATTTCGCCGACAAGCTACATCAAGCCCGCCGCCGGCGGAAAACTCGCCGACCTGCTCGGCGGCATGTCTTTCGGGTCGTTCATGGACTCCGATCTGAGTAGCGACGCGAACAACGTTGACAACTTCGACTTCATCGACAAATCTACTTCTATTCGGGAGGTCTTCGCCGATCTATAAGGTGTCACCAACCCTGAAGATGAAAACATAACTGCAAAATACCACCAAGTCTACGTGATTGGAGAATCAAGCCGACAGGAAGATGAAGCGTCGAAAGATTTTGACAATTTGGGCAACCTGTACATCGACCCTGCAGATCTCACTCGTGGAACAGGCCCCAAATACGTCGGCCCCACGCCGCGGGAGAAGGTGCAGCTCCCGCAAGAAGCTTGGGATAGAGCTGGAAGAGCCATGAACGGCACAGAGCCGATGACCACAACAGCCACATCAGAAGAATTGCAAGCATATCAATATAGACTCGCTCGTGCTGGACGTGAGCTAGAAAAACAAAGAAAAATACTCGATGATAGAAGAGCTGCAGCTTCCGCATCAAGTGCGCGCATGGCCAACCTGAGCCAACAATCAGGAACTTCGGGAGATAGTCACAGAGAGGCACGCGCGAGAGGAAGATCTCGGCTAGCTAACGTGCCTGAGCATGAAAGAGAGAACCTGATACAAAACCTCGACATGTCCTTTATGTTGATAGATACAAGAGGGCACATCATCCCCAAAACACCGGAAGCAGGTTATATGGTGACTCATGCTTTCATATTCGCATCCGAGCCACCTGCCGGAGATCCCAGAGAGGCTTTGTACCAAATGGCCATGGCAGGAGTTGGTGTCATGGGGACATCGATAGCAGGATCGAATATGCCGCAACCCTAGAGCACACCAAGGCAAAATAATCCTCGACCTACTACGGTAGCGCGAGACCCCCCTCGAGAAGGTGACGCAAGAGATACAACAATACAAGCACGAGTTGATAGAGCACGGCAGGAGAGAAGAGAACGTCGGCACTCACCAGAAGTCGATGAAGAGGATATGTGTGGACTCCCTTGTTTTACTTGACAAGTTTGTAAAACTCGGGTTCCTTCTGGGTTTATGTTACCTGATAACTATAAAAAGTTCGACGGCTTGCAAGATCCAGAGGATTGGTTAATAGACTACCTGGAAATGGTGAAATTGACGGGTGGAACCAGAGCAACAGCCATGCAAAGCATCCAAGTTCACCTCAGCGGAGCCGCAAGATCGTGGATAAAGAAATTACCAGCTGGATCCATCGACAGCTGGGAAACATTCGAGGACTTGTTCGTGAAAAATTTCCGTTCCACGTGCAAGAAACCCGCATCAATAGAGCAGCTAAGGCCCTGCAAGCAGAAGTATGATGAACCAATGAGGATGTATATCCAACGATGGAACATCATAAAAAATTCGGCAGAAAACATATCTGACGAAAGAGCAATTGATGCATTTGTCGAAGAGACTTAATCGAGGATTTGGGTAGGTCCAAACCAAGAACAATAGCAGAGCTCATGGAGATAGTGAATCGCTGGGCGGATGGCGAAGATGATGTTCATAATAAACGGCACAGATCACCCGAAGAAGATCACAATAGAAACAACAACCAAAATAGGCGACGATATTCTCGCTAGTTCTCAGATTACGACGGTCCCAGCCAAGTGGCGGCTAGCTTCCGAGGAAACAGTGGAGGAAATCATCGGGATGATTATCAGAGAAGCAGCGAGCAGCGCAATGACCATAGAGACGCGCCAAGCTCCAGTAGACAAAATAATCGACCAAGGTTCTAGAGGCCATACAATATATCACCCGAAGATCTTCTGAACGGGCCATGCCAGATGCACTTTTTCCTCGACAGTGAAGGGAAAAGACAGTCAGGACACCTTCAGAAGGACTGTCGAACATTCTTGGATCTGCATAGATACGCGGAGCATACAAATGCACAAGCAGCAAACAGGGGGCCAAGAAGTGAGATGCATCTACCACCCCTACCCGCAATTACTAGCGAAAATCGACATCAGCTGCAGTTGGCGGCAGCTCCAACCAACAACGGCCCTTACATTGACACAATGGGAGCAGTGGCGATGATTCAGAAAGGCAGGCCCTCGACCAACCATCGAGTACCTCAATTGGTCGGGACAAGACATAGGATTCACTCAAGCGGATCACCCACCTCAAGTTCCACGAGCGGGTCAATCAGCTATGATTTTACCGGCAGTGATCGCATGATTCGAGGTTTCACGTATATTCATAGATGGAGGAAGCAGTCTGAACCTCATGTACGCAGACACCTTGAGGAAGATGAATATTTCTCTAGCAAATCTGACACCAACAGACACGCGCTTTCATGGCATCACACCGGAGAAGCCGAACTATCCCTTGGGAAAGATCTTACTCGATGTACAGTTCGGAACCCGAGAGAATTTCAGGAGGGAGAAGTTGGAGTTTGAAGTTATCGACTTTCCATCACAGTATCATGCTATATTGGGACTACCTGCGTATGCCAGATTCATGGCTGTGCCACATTATACATACCTGTTATGGAGGATTCCTGGCCCCAATGGCCCAATCACAGTGAAGGGAAGTTTTGCTATGGCAGACAAATGCGACAAGGACTTCCATAAGCTTTCTAAAACCTTCGGGATGCAAGCTGAGTATGAAGCTTCTAAGCTCACCACAAACTACAACGTGCTACCCGACGGAGGAAGGCCACTCAAGGAGCAAGCCTTCGACACCTCCAAGAATTCCAAGGAAGTGCAGATTCACCCGACAGATCCTAAGAAGACAACAGCTATCGCAACAAATATAGATAGCGCATAGGAAAGCGCGCTCGTCGAGTTCCTCCGTGAGCGCTGGGAAATCTTTGCATGGTGTCCAGCTGACATGCCAGGAGTACCCAGGGAACTCGCCGAGCACCCCCTTAATCTAGATCCAAGAGCAAGACCAATCCGACAACCGTTACGGCGTTTCTCTGAGCCAAATCGCAAAGCCATGCTATCAGAGATCAATCGACTACGAGAAGCAAATTTCATCAAGGAACTACACACCGAGGCCACATGGGTCGCTAACCCAGTATTGGTCCCGAAGAAAAACACTGATGTCCTTCGCATGTGCGTCGACTTCACGTGTCTCAATAAACATTGTCCAAAGGATCACTTTCCCCTCCCGAGGATCGATCAAATCATCGACTCCACAGCGGGATGCGAACATCTTTCCTTCCTGGACGCGTATTCTGGTTACAATAAGATCCGCTTAAAAGAAGAAGATGAAGTCAAAACAGCTTTCATAACCCCCACTGGCGTGTTTTGCTAAAGAACAATGCCCTTCGGGTTGAAAAACGCGGGAGCTACTTATCAGAGGATGATGCAGAAGTGTCTCGCCACTCAGATTGGCAAGAACATCCAAGTATACATTGACGACGTCGTCGTAACAACAAAGCAAGGACCATCTTTTATTGATGATCTTAGAGAAACCTTCGACAACCTCGACAAGTTTCGCCTCAAGCTGAACCCGACGAAATGCTCCTTTGGTGTTCCTGCGGGAGAACTCCTCGGGTACTTGGTGTTAGCCAGAGGAATCGAGGCAAATCCCGAGAAAATACAGGCTATCGTGATGATGAGGAAACCAACCAAGCTCAAGGAGATACAGCAGCTGACAGGCCGTGTCGCAGCTTTGAGCAGGTTTGTCACCAGGTTAGGAGGAAAAGCGCTGCCTTTTTACGCGCTCATCAAGCAAGCAGATAAGTTTGAGTGGAACGAAGAAGCAGACAAAGCTTTCGAGCATCTCAAACGCACAATCTCGACACCTCCAGTATTGGTGGCTCCAAGAGAAAAAGAACCTGTGACGCCCCGGAACCGGTACCATGAGGATTCCAGCGATCCCGCCGAAATCCGCACGATATCGATTCAGAGGCGCCCTCCGACACGACGTGCGCGACGAATCACACACGTGATGCTAGGGGAATTAACACGAGCGGTAACATTACAACAGGATTACAATAGAGCCCACAAGAACATATATATTACAACAACGACTCCAACGAGTCAAGATACTAATATACAATACAAAGATCCAAATCATACAGAAGATCGAAAACGTCCGAGTACGGACAAGATACAAATTGGACTAAGAGTCCCGAAGATAACCAGTGGCGTCCATAACCCTGCCTAGGCCAAGCCAGAAGGGTAACCTTGCTAACGTCATCATCTTGTACCTATCGAAGTTGGGCCATCGGTTGCCGACAAAAGGGAGGAAACAGAAGAGAAAAAGAAAAGGCGAGAGTAAGTACCAAGGAACGAACTCCGGCACGTACTTAGCGAGACTAGAAATGGCTATGCTCGCCGGGCGAATATATCGCCTGGGGCTATATGGTAGGTTTAGTGGCAGCAAAACTATAACGAATAGAGACACGCTACAACATCCGTCTAATCAGAGAAGGTAAGAGAGCGCAAAAGGTAACAGATAAATACTACACAAACATAACCCAGCCGATTACACATATCCCCTTCAACAAAGCGAAGAGGCAATGTAAAAGGCACTCAACGGTGGACAAGTTTTATTAGGTATCGGTTGTAGTAATGCTATATTACTACGCAAGTTATTAGCAAATTATTAGCAACAAGATAACGGTGTAAGTTGTTCTATGATCAAGCTATACAATTCCAAGTCGTCCATAACCGCGGACACGGCTTATCGATAAGATGTACACCCTGCAGGGGTTGCCCAAATGTAACCATACGCATGCTCGACCCACTTACGACAGGTGGATGTCTCACAACAAGACCGTTCCCAGTTCAACAAGAAAGTCTAGGGGGGCCACCCGACTAAGCTACCCGTGACGAAGTCCGGCCGTACTCCGAAGCGGACTCAGGGTTTGCGACGGCGGCTAGGCGTGCGAACCACACGCTTTCGCTAAACGTCCCGCGGGGTACAGTAGAGAATATAACACCCGAAGGCAACAGGAAGTAAACACCCGAAGGCAACAGTAAGTAAAGCATGGCATACATGGCATAGGCAAATAAACCCAAGGTTGTGGCCCCCTTTTCAACTGACTTGAGAACAGATAACAAGAACTCGGGTCCTAGGGGACATTAGCGAGTCAAAGTTCTGATGCTTTCGCAAAGGTGCTCACAGATGCCTCTGCTTACAATTTTAGTTGTTAACAAATAAATAGAGCATGTGTATCTCCAACAACTGATATAGCATCTGATAACCTCCCAACAACCCAACATATCCCGATAACAGATCGAGATAAACAACAGAGCCTAAACACGCCTACGACTCGCAGGGCTCAAACATCAAACAACGGCTATGGTTAAGGAGTGATACATATAGGATTATTATGGTAAACAAGTGGAATAGGACACGTGACTCGATAAAGAAGCGCAACATAAGGATAGCAGTGCGAGGGAGAGCAAAATGTAAAATAGGTGAAGAGAGAGGGTTCGCCTGTGAAAAGTTGCAGAAGAACTTGTCGGAGAACTCGTCGTATCTCACATCAACACTTCATGATCCTATCCGGGAAGAAGCAAATGCTGGAACACACAACGGATGCAAATCTTACTACTACGGTTAAAGAAGATCCAGCATGATCATGATGAGATATGCATGACATGGCAGATATGATGCGATGCAACTTGTCCATATTAATCGGAGTCGGAACCCCGGACAAACAATTTAGGTTGGGGTTGCATTTTCTACCGACAATTTAAGGGTGGATTAGCATAGCAAACATGGCAGGGGTGAGCTACAACAAAGTTAAATGGAACCGGGACAACATATACAATATCCCACATATTCCATATGTTATCTATTAGGTGATAATGCAAACTATCACGAAATTATATGATGCATAATGCGTCAGCAAGCATGGATGGCATAATCATGTTCATCACATTTTTCTGATCAAAATCCATATATAAAACATTTTATTTTGAGTTAGAGATTAAAAGATATGATTTTAGCAAGATATACATATTTTTTGTAATTTTCAGAAAACAGAAAACAAACTGTGTCGCTTCTCACCGTGGGCAGAGCTAGCCCAGGTCACTGACCTGCGGGGCCAGGGCGCGCTGACACGGCAGATGACAAGGCAGAGGGCCCCGGGTTGCTTCTTCAAAGCTGCAGGGGGGTTCTCAGAAATGCATCACGGGGAGGACTGCTGGTTGAGGTTGTAAGAGAAGGAGGGACCTAGCTGTAAAAGTGACAAGATCCAGATCTGGAGGATTTTTCTCACCGTGAATGGGGCTAGCCACGGCAACTGACGGGTGGGGCCAGGAAAGACGACGTGGTGCTGAGCTAGCAAAGCTTGTGCTGCTGCATGGAGGGTGTTCGACACTGTGCGTGCCACGCGCATTCCAGATGCTGTGGTCACCGCGGCGGTGCGGACGCGCGCAGGTGACTGGAGGCGTTCCAGGACACGAAACTGGGCGCGTTCGATGCACCTCGTCGGCGCGGACCAAGAAGAGGCGGCGCCAGAAGCGGGGGACCACCGGAGCATGGCCGGCGGTGGTGTCCTGCAGAGCATGGCGTCGGCATCACATAGAGAAGGGGAAACAAGAAGCAAAGAGGAGAACGAAGGTGTCCAGGACGTGCGCAAGGGTACCAGGAATCTCGAGGAGGGGTTGGTTTGGCCGGAGGAGGTCGAGGTCGGCTGGAACGACGGTTTTTCTCCGCCGGGGACGAAGAAGAAAGGGCGATCTCCCGCTCAATTGAGGACCTCCCGCTTTGATTCCTTGCACGAGGACGTAGAGGAGATCAAGGCGCGTCGATTGGCGGTGGCGGCGCTACTTGGGGTGGACGGAGGCGACGGCAAGGACCAGGACAGCAAACGGCAACCATGGTGCGATGGGGTTTCTCCCCAGATTCGTTTCGGCTTGCAGAAGAAGAAAGAAAGGAGGGAGAGAGAGGCGTGGTCAAGAAGGAAAAGAGAGGAGGCGTGGTCCAGGATAAAGCGAGGGAGGGGGGCTCACGGAAGGCGGGTGGGAGCAGGTGGCCGCGAGCTGCTGTCGTTGTCCAGGAGCTCACGCTCCTGGCGTGAAGGGGAAAGACGACGAGGTGAGACGCGTCTCCTCGCCGAAGGGGTACGGGCCAAAAGGAGGAAGGGGCCTGGATGGTGGGCTGGAGAGGTGGGCTGCCAGGTTGGACTGAAGGGAGAAGGAGAGGAGGCTGGGCCGCCGGTGGCGCAGATGGGTTGGAGAGAACTGGGCTAGGCTAGAACCAGAGAAGAGAGAGGCCTAACAGGTTAGGGTTTGCTTTATTTTTCTTTTGAAATCTTTTCTCCTTTATTTTATTTTAGAAACCTGTTTTAGCAAACAGATTTGAACCAACAACAACAAGAGTTTGAATTTGAAAACAGGTTGGAGATAAAATAAAATAAGAGTCAAAGGTTCATAATAAAATGTAAATCTTTTGTTTTAGGGTTTTGTTAAAAGAATAGAAAAGGGGAGGTTTATTAAATAACCCATATGAGAGAGAAACAAAATAACTAGGGTTTTATAAAAATAATTTTATTTATTAAAAACATGGATGTGATGATGCATGATGCATGATGATGCATAAAACAAAAAGAGCAAACAAATCTATTAGGGGTACTACCCGGGGCCGTTACAAACGACACCACTAACAAGGGATCGCGCCCCGAGATCCCACGTCCAGGTACGGGGGAAGAGAGGTGAACTATCGGATCTTCAGGCGACGTGTTGATCTCCTCGACACCACTAACAAGAGGTCTTGCTCCAGATTGGGTGGTCGACACCACCAACAAGAAGTCGTTGTTCCGATGACGACGATGACTCCGGAGTAACAAAGGAAGGAGTAACAGTCACACGAATCTACCAATTCAGGTAACAAGGGCGAATAGTAAGAGTAGTTGGTATGGGGGCCAATCCATCCCGCACCCGAACTATTAACCCTGAACATAAATAGGAGAATCGTGTAACCAACTCCAGGAATCAGATTGACTTCCTTGACAAGCATTGTCAACGAAGATTCGATGGTGTCAAGGCACAAAGAATTGGAGAAAAATCACAGATACAAAGACGATGGCAAATGAAGAAGACAAAGGTTAGCCGGCGGTGATGTTCTTCTGTCGGAAAGATCTTTAGAGATCAGTCCTATAGGCTAAGGCAGAGATCGTCTAACCCACGTCGAAACCTAAGACTTGGAGAAGCAGATAAGAGAGAAGACTCAAAACTCGCAAGGATAAGAGGAGCAAGAATATAGATAAGGAAAAAAATCAGATCTAATCAGATCTATCCAACGATGTTTTCGAAATTAGGTTTTGCACTAGACACAACAACATCGGATGGCAAGGTTATCCTACAGGCTGGACCAGTGGGGTACCGTCAACCTGAGGCTCTGATACCAACTTGTGATGCCCCGGAACTGGTACCATGAGGATTCTAGCGATCCCGCCGAAATCCGCACGATATTGATTCAGAGGCGCCCTCCGACACGACGTGCGCGACGAATCACACACGTGATGCCAGAGGAATTAACACGAGCGGTAACATTACAACAGGATTACAATAGAGCCCACAAGAACATATATATTACAACAACGACTCCAACGAGTCAAGATACTAATATACAATACAAAGATCCAAATCATACAGAAGATCGAAAACGTCCGAGTACGGACAAGATACAAATTGGACTAAGAGTCCTGAAGATAACCAGTGGCGTCCATAACCCTGCCCAGGCCAAGCCGGAAGGGTAACCTTGCTAACGTCATCATCTTGTACCTGTCGAAGTCGGGCCATCGGTTGCCGACAAAAGGGAGGAAACAGAAGAGAAAAAGAAAAGGCGAGGGTAAGTACCAAGGAACGAACTCCGGCACGTACTTAGCGAGACTAGAAATGGCTATGCTCGCCGGGCGAATATATCGCCTGGGGCTATATGGTAGGTTTAGCGGCAGCAAAACTATAACGAATAGAGACACGCTACAACATCCATCTAATCAGAGAAGGTAAGAGAGCGCAAAAGGTAACAGATAAATACTACACAAACATAACCCGGCCCGATTACACATATCCCCTTCAACAAAGCGAAGAGGCAATGTAAAAGGCACTCAACGGTGGACAAGTTTTATTAGGTATCGGTTGTAGTAATGCTATATTACTACGCAAGTTATTAGCAAATTATTAGCAACAAGATAACGGTGTAAGTTGTTCTATGATCAAGCTATACAATTCCAAGTCGTCCATAACCGCGGACACGGCTTATCGATAAGATGTACACCCTGCAGGGGTTGCCCAAATGTAACCATACGCATGCTCGACCCACTTACGACAGGTGGATGTCTCACAACAAGACCGTTCCCAGTTCAACAAGAAAGTCTAGGGGGGCCACCCTACTAAGCTACCCGTGATGAAGTCCGGCCGTACTCCGAAGCGGACTCAGGGTTTGCGACGGCGGCTAGGTGTGCGAACCACACGCTTTCGCTAAACGTCCCGCGGGGTACAGTACAGAATATAACACCCGAAGGCAACAGGAAGTAAACACCCGAAGGCAACAGGAAGTAAACATCCGAAGGCAACAGTAAGTAAAGCATGGCATACATGGCATAGGCAAATAAAACCAAGGTTGTGGCCCCCTTTTCAACTAACTTGAGAAAAGGTAATGGGTGAGGGGGGGTCCCAACAATCGTCCCCACGTACGGGTAGAGCGCTCAATCTCGGAACAGATAACAAGAACTCGGGTCCTAGGGGACATTAGCGAGTCAAAGTTCCGATGCTTTCGCAAAGGGGCTCACAGATGCCTCTGCTTACAATTTTAGTTGTTAACAAATAAATAGAGCATGTGTATCTCCAACAACTGATATAGCATGTGATAACCTCCCAACAACCCAACATATCCCGATAACAGATCGAGATAAACAACAGAGCCTAATCACGCCTACGACTCGCAGGGCTCAAACATCAAACAACGGCTATGGTTAAGGAGTGATACATATAGGATTATTATGGTAAACAAGTGGAATAGGACACGTGACTCGATAAAGAAGCGCAACATAAGGATAGCAGTGTGAGGGAGAGCAAAATGTAAAATAGGTGAAGAGAGAGGGCTCGCCTGTGAAAAGCTGCAGAAGAACTTGTCGGAGAACTCGTCATATCTCACATCAACACTTCGTGATCCTATCCGGGAAGAAGCAAATACTGGAACACACAACGGATGCAAATCTTACTACTACGGTTAAAGAAGATCCAGCATGATCATGATGAGATATGCATGACATGGCAGATATGATGCGATGCAACTTGTCCATATTAATCGGAGTCGGAACCCCGGACAAAAAATTTAGGTTGGGGTTGCATTTTCTACCGACAATTTAAGGGTGTATTAGCATAGCAAACATGGCAGGGGTGAGCTACAACAAAGTTAAATGGAACCGAGACAACATATACAATATCCCACATATTCCATATGTTATCTATTAGGTGATAATGCAAACTATCACGAAATTATATGATGCATAATGCGTCAGCAAGCATGGATGGCATAATCAAGTTCATCACATTTTTCTGATCAAAATCCATATATAAAACATTTTATTTCGAGTTAGAGATTAAAAGATATGATTTTAGCAAGATATACATATTTTCTGTAATTTTCAGAAAACAGAAAACAAACTGTGTCGCTTCTCACCGTGGGCAGAGCTAGCCCAGGTCACTGACCTGCGGGGCCAGGGCACGCTGACACGGCAGATGACAAGGCAGAGGGCCCCGGGTTGCTTCTTCAAAGCTGCAGGGGGGTTTTCAGAAATGCATCACGGGGAGGACTGCGGGTTGAGGTTGTAAGAGAAGGAGGGACCTAGCTGCAAAAGCGACGAGATCCAGATCTGGAGGATTTTTCTCACCGTGAATGGGGCTAGCCACGGCAACTGACGGGTGGGGCCAGGAAAGACGACGTGGTGCTGAGCTGGCAAAGCTTGTGCTGCTGCACGGAGGGTGTTCGACGCTGTGCGTGCCGCGCGCATTCCAGACGCGGTGGTCACCGCGGCGGTGCGGACGCGCGCAGGCGACTGGAGGCATTCCAGGACACGAAACTGGGCGCGTTCGATGCACCTCGTCGGCGTGGACCAAGAAGAGGTGGCGCCAGAAGCGGGGGACCACCGGAGCATGGCCGGCGGCGGTGTCCTGCAGAGCATGGCGTCGGCATCACATAGAGAAGGGGAAACAAGAAGCAAAGAGGAGAACGAAGGTGTCCAGGATGTGCGCAAGGGTACTAGGAATCTCGAGGAGGGGTTGGTTTGGCCGGAGGAGGTCGAGGTCGGCCGGAACGACGGTTTTTCTCCGTCGGGGACGAAGAAGAAAGGGCGATCTCCCGCTCGATTGAGGACCTCCCGCTTCGATTCCTTGCACGAGGACATAGAGGAGATCAAGGCGCATCGATTGGCGGTGGCGGCGTTGCTTGGGTGGACGGAGGCGATGGCAAGGACCAGGACAGCAAACGGCAACCATGGTGCGATGGGGTTTCTCCCCAGATTCGTTTTGGCTTGCAGAAGAAGAAAGAAAGGAGGGAGAGAGAGGCGTGGTCAAGAAGGAAAAGAGAGGATGCGTGGTCCAGGATAAAGCGAGAGAGGGGGGCTCACGGAAGGCGGGTGGGAGCAGGTGGCCGCGAGCTGCTGTCGTTGTCCAGGAGCTCACGCTCCTGGCGTGAAGGGAAAGACGACGAGATGAGACGCGTCTCCTCGCCGAAGGGGTACGGGCCAAAAGGAGGAAGGGGCCTGGATGGTGGGCTGGAGAGGTGGGCTGCCAGGTTGGACTGAAGGAAGAAGGAGAGGGGCTGGGCCGCCGGTGGCGCAGATGGGTTGGAGAGAACTGGGCTGGGCTAGAACCAGAGAAGAGGCCTAACAGGTTAGGGTTTGCTTTATTTTTCTTTTGAAATCTTTTCTCCTTTATTCTATTTTAGAAACCTGTTTTAGCAAGCAGATTTGAACCAACAACAACAAGAGTTTGAATTTGAAAACAGGTTGGAGATAAAATAAAATAAGAGTCAAAGGTTCATAATAAAATGTAAATCTTTTGTTTTAGGGTTTTGTTAAAAGAATAGAAAAGGGGAGGTTTCTTAAATAACCCATATGAGAGAGAAACAAAATAACTAGGGTTTTATAAAAATAATTTTATTTATTAAAAACATGGATGTGATGATGCATGATGCATGATGATGCATAAAACAAAAAGAGCAAACAAATCTATTAGGGGTACTACCCGGGGCCGTTACAGAACCCCTCCTGCTATATATCGCGGCCACACCTCAAGTGGTCAGCACGGTCCTCGTGGTAGAACGAGAAGAAGAAGGGAAGATTCATGGAGTTCAGCGGCCAGTATACTTCATCAGCGAGGTACTATCACCGTCCAAGCAGCGTTACCCGCATTATCAGAAACTCGCATACGGAGTATTCACAACAGCAAGAAAGCTACGGCACTATTTTTCGGTGCACCCGATAATAGTAGTCAATGAGGCACCTCTCTCGAACATCCTAAACAATCCAGAAGCTACGGGGCGTGTCTCCCTTTGGGGAATTGAGCTTTCCCCTCGAGACATCACGTATGAAAAAAGAAAAGCGATCAAGTCGCAGATTCTGCTGGACTTTGTCGCAGAGTGGATGGAGCTGCAAAATACGGGACCCCCAGATTTGTCGAGTACCTGGCATATGAACTTTGATGGGTCCAAGAGATTGGAAGGAGCTGGAGCAGGCGTGATACTTGTATCACCCCAAGGCGACAAAATGAAATATATACTGCGGATGACGTTCCCTAACGCGTCCAATAATGAGGTAGAATATGAAGCTATCATACACGGGATGAAGATGGCAAAGGCGTGTGGCGCAACTCGGTTAAAAATCTTCGGCGACTCCCAGTTGGTGGCTCAGCAGGTGATGAACAAGTGTGATGTAGTCAACGACAACATGATAGCGTACAAGGAAGTGTACAATGAACTTGAAAAACTCTTTGACGGCTGTGAAGTCAATCACATCAGCAGGCTCAGCAACGACGAAGCCGACGTTTTGGCAAATATCGGCTCGCAATGCTTGCCGATACCACCTGGCGTCTTTTGGGAGGAGATAAGTGAGAGATCAACTAAGGCGAAAAAAGCACCGAAGCAGCCGAAGAAAAAAGAAAAGGCTAAGGAAGGCTCGGGGGCTCTAGCAGCCCAAGAAACAAATACATCGGAAGATGAGGAGGAACCAGAAGAAGTTATGATGATACAAGTTCCATGGATGCAGGTTTACTTGGCATACATCACAAGAAAGGAGATACCCGAAGATCCGGTAGAAGCACGGCGAGTTATCCGACGATCCAAGGCTTTCACCGTGGTCAAGGGAGAACTATACAAACGGAGCATCTCAGGAGTATTGCAGAGGTGCGTCACACCCGAAGAAGGGCGAGTTATACTGAACGATATACATGAGGGAATATGCGGCCACCACGCAAGCAGTCGAGCAATAGCAGCCAAGGCTTTTAGGGCAGGATTTTATTGGCTGACTGCAGTAGAAGATGCAAAAAATATAGTGCGCATATGCAACGCGTGCCAGAGATTCGCGGCTAAACCTCACTCTCCGGCAGCAGAGCTGAAGCCGATACCATTGGCGTGGCCTTTCGCACAATGGGGGCTTGATATGGTGGGAAAACTACACAAGTCCTGGCCAGGAGGACACGTGTATTTACTCGTAGCTGTCGACAAATTTACCAAGTGGATAGAGGCAGTACCAGTAACCTCGGCAGACGCAACATCGGCGGTAAACTTCGTCAAGGGGATAGTTTTTCGATTTGGCGTCCCTAACAGCATAGTTACGGACAATGGTAGTAACTTTACCTCTCGAGAATTCAAGGAGTACTGCGCAGAAGTAGGCATTAAACTACATTTTGCATCGGTGGCGCATCCGCAAACTAATGGCCAAGTCGAGAAAGCAAACGGTATTATCTACAATGGCATCAAGAAGCGACTGCTAACACCGCTAGAGAAAGTGCGGCACACTTGGATTGATGAGCTACCCAGCGTGTTATGGAGCATATGAACAACACCCAACACAGCAACTCAGGAAACTCCGTTCTTTTTGGTCCATGGAGCTGAGGCGGTACTCCCGATAGAAATAGAGCACAATTCTCCAAGAGTCGCAGAATATGATGAGGAAACCTCAAGAAAGGCGCTGGAAGATGACATCGACGCACTCGATGAAGCAAGGGACGAAGTATTGTGAAGGGTAACCACGTATCAGCAGAACCTCAAGAACTATCACAGCCGATGTTTGCGACCTAGGTCTTTTCAAGCTGACGACCTAGTACTTCGGCTCACACAGGATAGCCATGAAAAATTCGAGTCTCCGTGGGTGGGACCATACATCGTCACCGAAGTAATTCCAGGAGGAGCATACAGATTGAAGGATAAGAAGACAGGGAAGGACGAACCAAACCCATGGAACGTGGCACAGCTTCGACGTTTCTACGCTTAGAGAGCAATATAGTGTCGACGATGTAAGCATACATTGTACTGAAGAGCTCGCAAGTTTTCAGACGCACTCTTTTCCTTTCAGGGCACCGGGTGGGGCTGGAAGGTTTTTAATGAGGCGGGCTGGCGATGCTGCAATATAATAAAAAAAGTGATGGTATATATTTTTTCTCGCAAGACTCGGGGGCTCGTACCCGAAGATTTCGCAAAATATACTCGACTCTCAAAACATAGCTCAAAACTCTTTGCCTTGATTAACAAAAGACCTCGCGACCAAACAAACATAGATACGCCAACGAGGATACTCGGGGGCTCGAAGAGAAAAACAATAACATTAATATTTGCCTTGGCTGTACATAAGTCTCGCAATATATACAAGCTACAAATATATTTGACTCAGGTTACATACCTCGAGAAAAGGAAAAAATAGTTTTCATATAAATCTATCTATGACTATGTTCTCCTTGGCAGCACGAATAATCTGAGTCGAGTCATCATACCGAAAATCTGTGAAGAAAGCGGCGTCATACTGAAGAAGCTCGTCGATCATCTTCTTGGCTACAGAAGATGCAACTTCATTATGCTTATCAACGTTCACCCTCCTCTTCGACGTCTTGCGGTGAAAAGTGACAAAGAGACTGTTGAAGTCCAATTTGGAGTGACAGACCTTCAACCAAATAAGAGCAAACTTTGCCCTAGCCACCAATTGGGCCTTCACAAAGTCGTGGATACTCTCCACATCCCTGAACTTATCCATAAGTTTAGTAAGATTAGCAGGCTGAGGGTTCCGAGGAAACAGAGCGCTATATACCATGGACAGAGTATAGCGGAAGAAATCTTGGAATTTCCGAACTTGAGCAGTGCGATCCTGGAACTGAACAATTCTGCGCGTATGATCTTCGTCCGCCCAGAAGTCAATACCATACTTTTTAGAAAGTTCAAGGAGAACCTCGACTCGCGAGTTCACACATTGTTCTTCGGCGACTGTGTCAAGGAAGGAACCTACAAGCAGCACCGAAGAAGCAACACAGCTTAATAAGAGACATGAAAAAATATAGAAGAAGAAATCTACAACACAACATACCTGCCATATCCTAACTTGCGTCAATCATCAGATCAAGCATATAATTCTCGCACTTGATAGCCCGAGAAGCATCGGCAGCAGCAGATTCTTTTAACTCAAGAGCTTCTCGCGCTTGCCGAAGAGCGGCCCGTTCACGATCCGATGACTTGCGAGATTAATCCATAATGTTGATAGCTTGTTTCTTCATAGTTTTCAACTGCTGTCGAAGATCGGCCAGCTCTTGGTGCATTGAACTAACACACGAAGAATCGTCCAAGAAAACATCACCAGCAGCTCTCGCAGAATGAGAAACGGCGGGTGAAGTATTGGATGGATCAGCAGCCTTGGTGTAGTTATCGCATATAAACTGGAATAAAGGAAAGGTCGACATCAATTACTTGGCAAAAGGCACTTTTTCATTCATAATTCAGCATATTTACACAAGTCAAGACCTTACAAAAAGCGGCTCCTAGCGAGCCCTAGAAATCTTCGGGAGCAACAGAAGTTGGGACTAGATACAAAAGAAAAAAGAAAAGCGGGTTGGTCTACTTGACCTCCGGCCGCGCAGTACTAGCAGAAGCAGTGGATTTTGGGTCAAGGAATGCAATGATCTTCTTCGACTGCGGTTTAGCGCCCTTCACCAACGTCTTCCACTTCTCCATGTTCATGCCCGTGGGAGTGCCAGCCTTCGCCCAATCAACTTCTTGGCCGCTGGCAGCGACCAAGGCAATTGTCCCTTCGACACCAATCTTCATGCTAGCCTGACGATCAGCCAGAACGGGATCATCCGCTGTTTGGAAGCGATGGACAAGCTCAGAGAAGATATCTGGCTGCGTCTATTTAGGGAAGAAGTGGGAGAAGAAGCGGTTCAGCACACCCCGCGCAGCCGAGATGTTGGTGCGTGCCAAGTCACAGCTTAACTCGAGGAGATCGAGCTGGTTGAGGAGGTTATCATCGGATTCCTCCTGCAGGGCATATTCCTCACCCATCCATCCTGCTGGAGAGAACCGTGAGTTTGTTAATATCAGGGAAACAGACAGTCGAAGAAGAAAAAGGGCGAGAGAAGTAACAGTTTACTTGTGAATCTGCGGATCTGCGTTTCAAGGCGCGTCACTATAGCGTTTTCCCGCTCGATCTGCTGGGCTTCCTTGTCGCTTAAAGTATCTTCCGCAGTCTGCAACCTCTGCCGAAGACCTTCGATAGCAGCAGCATCTTTCTCGGCTTTGACATGAGCCCTCTCACTGACCTTCAGCTTGGCATCCAGTGCGTCAGCACGTTCCTCGGCACGGCGGAGCGCCTCTAAAACGAAAGGAAAAGAATGTCCGTTAGAAAATAGAGAATCCACTGACAGAAAAAGGAACATACAAAAAAGCAGGGCAAATTTTACCTCTCAAAGTGGTTGCTTCATCGCGGAACCCGAGAAATTGGGAGCCCAGGTGAAAGAGGTCCTTCATTAAGGGCTGGACGTGACTCAACAATATAGAAAAACACCATGAGGAGGGGAAAAAACTCGACAAGCAAAACAGATGAGCAATAAGGAAAGGGGAACTTACATCCTCCAGATAGGGAGTCGATGAACTCCCAGCGGCAACTTCTTGAGCGTGTCCAGCCCCAGTCCTAGCTTTCTTAGTTGGAGGCGCTCGGGGGCTGGGCACGGGAGTTGATGCTTTTGGGTTACGCTCCGGAAGAGGTGAAGTTTCCACGGCAGCACGGTTTCCTTCGGAAAGAACCAAGGTGTTGGATGTGCTCGTCGGAGCTGTTCCATAAGCCGCGTTTTCTTCCTCTTCTGCCTCTTCAGTGGATCTGACAATATAGCGATAGACCAAGATATTAGAGCATTGAAATAAAACTAAGGCAGATGGAGACAATAAAATGGCAACTTACGAGCTAATTGCGCCTGTGTCGGCAAAAGAGTCGAAGGCACCTTCAACTTCCGGAGAAGTTTCTTCGGCAGTAATTTCGGCAGGTTTCGACGTGCCGGAATCTTCGACATCGTTTCTCTTCCTCTTGCCGTGCCCTTCAGGAGAAGTGGCAGGAGGAGGAGAGATGGAAGGGGCGGAATCACAGGGTTGCCCTGATTCTGTTTCTTTGTCGGAGGAACCCGCGGATCTTTGGGAACCCGCGTTTTCACTCTCTGGAAGAGAGGTTTCTTGCGAGTCGTCGGTGATAACGACTCGACCATCTACCTCTCCACCTTCAGGACGGGGAGGAAGAGAAGAAAGGACTTGGTGATCCTACATGAAGCAACACAAGGAAAACAAAAGAAATTAAAACAAAAAAAAAAAATAGAAGCCACAGAAATAGAGAACTCGACTCGAGAAAAAGCACTCACTTCAGGGAGAGCGTGGGAAGCACTGTATGGTTCAACGCGGCAAGATGAGGGAACTTCATGCTTTTTGCTCAGAGAGGTAAAACGTCGGATGAGCCTCTCCAAGTCCTTCACAGAGAGATCCTTGGATAAACGTCGACATCTTTAGCTCCTGAGTACATCCAGAGAGAGTTTTTGCGAGCCTGAAGTGGCTGCACCCGGATTCTAAGGAAATAGGCGGTGATTTGAACACCCGAGAGTTCCTCACCGTTGGTGTTTTGTAGTTGATAGATGTGGTTCATCAGAGCTTCAGTGGCTGCCTTTTCCTCGGCAGTGGCTTCTGTGTCCCAAGATCTGCGCCTTCGGATTTCTTCGGCAGCTTCGAATGGCGCGATACCATACTCCTGGGAGTGGATGTATTCGTCTTGGATATACAGCCATTTTTTGCGCCACCCTTGGACGGAGTCGGGGAATTTCACATCGAAATAATCTACGTCGGGATGGACGCAGATGCAAACACCGCATACATTGTAGGCGTCGTTCCTAGAGTTGTTGCGCCGGAGGTAAAAAATGCGTTTCCATAGGCCCAAGTGAGGATGGATGCCCAGGAAACACTCGCAGAGGGTAATGAAAATGGAGATATGGAGGAGAGAGTTCGGGGTCAGCTGATGCAGCTGGATCCCGTAGACAAACATGAGGCCACGGAGGAAATCATGGATAGGAGTGGAGAGGCCACGGATGAGGAAGTCAATGAACATTACCCGGAATCTGATAGGAGGATGGGGAAGCTTTCGTCGCCAGGAAACTTCAGAGATTCCTGCTTCTTCAGCAGGCCAAGCTTCTTTAGCATTTGCTGATCTTGATTGGTGATCTTGGATCGCTCCCATCCAGAGACCTGCGCCTTCTCCGCGGGCGCGTCAGTACTTGGAGCCTTGTGCTTCATCATCTTCGTGCGAGGAGGAGCCAGGGTGAAAAGCTTTGGAGTGGGTGCAGGACGAGAGGAAGCAGGAGCGCAAGGAGCTCAAGAGCTAGCAAAGGCGGAGAGACAGAGAGAGAGAGCATATTTGTGGCGCGGCGAAGGGGATGAATGAGGACGATGTGGTGATTTTATATCAAGAAGCTGATCCGCCATGCCGTTGGATGGAAAGGGGAAGTATTTCTAGCCTTATGAGTGTCCACAAGGGTATAATGGTCTTATCAACCTGAAATTACTGATTGAGTTACTGCGCGCGTGCCGGAAATTACGGAGGACGTGTGTCCCCCACTTGCGCGACATGTCGACGATGCAGAAGTTTTGGACCCACATACCAGTGAATTGACAGGACATGTGGCTTCCCAAGGAGGAAATCGTGGTTATCGTCAGCAATGACGTCAGACGAGAAATCTTCGGGTGTTTTCATTAAAAGCTAGCGGCAGCAAATCTTCGAGTCTTTTGGCAGAGAAATTTCGGGAGCCTATGATCAAATGCAAGCATCTGCTCATATGCTCGGGGGCTACTCTTATCAGAAGCATTTTATATACTTCTGATAAGAGAATAAGGTAAAAAAAAGAGGTACAAAAATAGCGAGAAGATAAAAGAAGTTGAGCCTACAACCAAGTACATGCACTTGGCTGTAGCCTCGGGAGCTACTCCCATCGGGAGCGCTGGTCGCGCACCCGATGAAATGAAGAATAGAAGGAGAAGAAAGTCAGAAAAAAAGAGAAAAAAGAAGAAGAGAGGAATGTCAAAAATAGCGAGAAGATAATAAAAGTTGAGCCTACAACCAAGTACAAGCACTTGGCTGTAGCCTCGGGGGCTACTCCCATCGGGAGCGCTGGTCGCGCACCCGATGAAATATGAGAAGTATCATCGTACATTGGCGAGTTAAACATAACTCACTATGTACTCCCATCGGGAGGGCAAGATATTATGTCATCATATGACTCGAATAAATATACCATTCCAGCAGCCGAAAAAGGCACTCGACAATATATTCTCAGAGCGCGTCCGCCGCGATAAAATCTCTGAATGCCGTAATACTTTACGAAGGTAAGTCCCCGGGATCTGTCCTATGCGGCGTGGAATCGCACCCGAATGTGCTCTACTACTTTATCCGTGTCAACAGACGCGAAGAAAAATCCTAGCGGACGCGTTAGGTACTCGATAAAATTTAACTGGAATTCGGCTCATGATAAGACCTTAAGCGGCGCATGTTGAATTACACCAATATCCCGATGTCGAGTCCAGGGACTTGACCTTGAAGTAGGTTTTTGTGGGTTTGCCACGAGAGCAATTAACTGGTACCTGATCCGTCAGATGAACCAGCCCCATCTACCATTATCCATGTGCAAGATATAGATACTTCGAGTAAATCCAAAGTAGTTATGGTGATTATACGATGGAGATATTACTCGACTCCACGATTCAAGCAAAATCTCGGGGGCTACTGACATAGGCATCCCAGATGGGCCTGCCGAATAAGGTACCAGGGGATAATCGAAGGCCCACAAACCAAAGTTTATGAAGCTCGGAAGATATGGAAAGTAGAGATAGATTAGGAATAAAAGACTTGTATCAATACGGGAAGGACTCAAATAAGTCTCCCGGACTTTGTAACTTGTACGATATGAAAGCCTCGGCTCCACCTCTTATATAAAGGGGGCCGAGGGAGAAAGAGAGGATGGAATCACTGTCAACATAAACCCTAGTTTTCGTAGTCGAGCACCTTTCCAGCTAAAACCTTCGAGATCTACTTGCCCTCTACTTTCCGCGAAACCCTAGTCTACAACTTGTAGGCATTGACAAGTTAACACCTTGTCAGCGTCCGCGGTCATGGATAGTTGGAATGGCCGTTGCTTAGTTGTGTTGGTTTTATTTTAGAAATGGTTTATCAAGGGAAAGAGGAACTTATTTTCGGAATACCGGAAGGGTACGGGAAAGGTTTTGATGGTCATATGGAGATGGCCGGAAGGAAAAATTAGGGTTACCCCATCCTAGTGGTTTTAGTTTTAAACCTCTTTGAAGTATCTTCTTCAACAAAGATATAGAGATGTCTTAGAACCTCTTTTGAAGTATCTTCTTCAACAAAGATATAGGGATGCTATATCCACAAGAGAAACTGTTTCTCACCCTAATACTATATCCACAAGAGAAACTAGCTCTTCCCTTCTCTTGTCATCTTAGTTTAGCACTTGTTACCTTGCAAATATCTTCTGTGATGGTTTGCGAGTACAATTCCAAATGTACTCACGACTTTGTCCCTGGCTATTTACTTGGCCAGACTATGAGGAGGAGTATGAAGACGATGGAGGTTACTTTGACGACTATGCGACTTAGGATGATCTCCCAGTCAGCTGCATGTAGGGTTTAAGGCACGACTTGGGCCCGACGCTGTCGATTTGTATCCGCTGCTATGTTTGTTTCAATTTAGCCCGAAGTGGCAATTGTTGTAAGACTTGGTCTAATGACCGTGTTGTAAGACTTTAAATTCAGTACTGTAATGGATGATGTAACTTTGATATCAGTTCGGTTATGTGCTCACGGTACACTGATCATGGGATCGTGAGTTGAATGCATAGCGGGTATTTCGGACAGCTAGTCCGGGGTCCCCACACCAACTTGGAACTACAAGCAATTAAGGTTTACCCTTCCGAATAGACCGGAACAAGGCATTAAGATTCATGAACACACATAACCCTCAAAGTTATTACATCTTCCCCTTGTTTTTTCCCACCTGTCACCTTAGGGATTCGCAAGATCAACATAATAACAAGTAATACACTTTGCAGATAAATACCAACCTCACATATATGATAAAGCAATATAGGTCCAGTACTGAAATCATGTCACTCGGGCCCTAGTAACAAGCATTAACCATAGCAAAGGTGTACCAACACTCATACAAGAATATCTTCAAGACGAACACCTGAAATCTCGATACATATGGAGGATTACATAATCAATCTCATCCAAAACCCATCCACCTCTTAAGCCTACAGAGAACTACTCACTCATGGTGATGGAGAGTGAGTCCATGATGGTTGGTGATGATGTCGGTCGCGGTGATGATGAAGAAGCCCTCAAAATCCCTCTCTCTGGGGTGGAGAGCAGGATCAATCTGACCCCCGAAATGAAGATCATGGTCGTGGCGGCGCTCTGTTTCGCGAAACATCGTCTCCTCCCAGGGGTTTACATCTTCCACGTCTTCCGCTCGCTCCACATCTGCAGCATGCATGTATCTTCTGCACCTCGCGAAGGGGGAGGCGAGACGACGACCGAGGGCCGAACGGGCCTGGGTGGCGCGCCCAAAGAAGTAGGGTGCGCCACCTGGCCTCGTTCGGGCCTCGTGGCTCCCCTCTCTTGATCCAAAGCTCCAGGCCCCTTCTTTTGGTGAAAACTTCCGTGGTATTTTTCCCCGATTTAATTTCCTGCGAAAACTTGACAAAAGGAGACTTTGCTAAAAACAACATCAGATTCAGCAGTTTTTATCCAAGTATGGTGAGATTCCAGAGTAAATCATTGAGCAAAGTGCTTGGAAAAGTAGATACATTTGGGATGTATCAACAACCACGGGGGAAGGTTGTAAATCCATACAAACACGGACCAGGTGCTGTGTGTGCTACTCTGGTTTCCAAACGGATTGAATCCATCGGTGCTCACTCCCAACCTGATGTTTCTTGGTTCTTTCCCAAATTCTGGATATGCAATGTCTAATGCTTTCCACTGGCATGCATCTGCAGGGTGCATGAGCACGGTTTGTTTTCTGCCCTTTAGCATCTTTAGCAGGTGCCTTCTTCCTTTTCGCGTGCCAACGCATGAGCTTTCCTTCCTGACGGTCCACAAAATACCGCTGCAGACGTGGAGCGAGCGGAAAGTACCACACCACTTTTTGAGGACCTTTCGTACTTTTCTTATATCGATCGGCATTGCACTCTGGACATACCGTTTCGTCTGCAAGCTCGTTCCGATAAATAACGCAATCATGGATGCATATGTGGTATCTAACGTGGGGTAAATCCAAAGGGAAAACGACTTGTTTTGCTACATATAGACTACCAGGAATCTTGTTTCCTTTGGGAAGAAGGTCCTGCAAGAATTTCAAATGTATGTTGACGCTTGAGTCGCTCTATCTAAATTGTGATTTCTGCTGCAGAATATGGAGTGTTACTTTCAAATGTGAGTCCTCGGGCTCGCAACCTACATACACTGGAGTATTCGATTCTATCTCCAGTTGCGTAAGCTTTAGTTTCTCTCTAGCGGTACTCATCTCCTTCTGAATCAGTTGTTGAACATGAGGGTCCCGCACGGCAGAACAAAGCGTCGTCTGCGTGTCAGGGGCGTCTTCTCCACTTGATATATTAAACTCTTCTTCTTCATGTTCGGGCGCCTCTTGATCTTCATCATGTTCAGAAACTTCTTCGTTCCATGGTCCATCTTCTCGCTCCTCGTGATTGGTATTGTCTTGCCCATCGGCCACATTCTCATGGTCGACGTCCTCATCATCATCTTGACGTACCCACTGAGTGTATCCATACATGAAACCTTTGCTAAAAAATAGAACATCTTATCTATGTTTCTTAATTTTCAAGCATGAGTAGATGCGCCTTCAAATGTCCATCGAAGGGGTTGAGCAAGCATAGTTGTTTGCATTTTCGACACGGACATCTAATCTCTGTTTCTTTATTTTGAAGCATGTTTTCCATCGCGGATTTTAACGATCTGGTCACCATCCTTTCGCTCATTGGGATCATGATTTCCCTGCACGATATAAGCAAGAGAGAACCGTCAGATTTAAACAAAATTTCGGCATGACCTTTGCTAAAAATAGAACATATACGGAGTGCCAGAAATTTGCCGAAACGGAAATGAATCAACATTTCGGCAAAACATTGGCAACTCATATGCACGCACACATCACAATATTCGATCAAAGCAAGCCTTCGTCTCATCATATATTTCAAACGAAATAACAGAACCATCAACGTAGACATGAATATATACACACATGCATTTAGTTTAATCACCTATTAAACAAATGATGGAGATCGAAGATAACCGAGACAACACGTAGAGCGGAGAACTTGTGTTGTAGAGTGTGCCAATATATACTTAACAAGTGGAGGAAAAACCAAATCTTATGGTTAGATCTAGGAGTAGGAGAGAGAATTGGTTAGATCCATAAAGCAAAATATATTTTATTGGCTAAAATAAGAGATCTATATGAAGAAAATAGGGTAATGGTGGAGGAAGGAAAGAGAAATTCGTGGGGAAAGCTATGGAAACGGACGAATGACGCGTGCTGGTAGGTGCGCCTATGCGCGATAGGAAATATCGCCGATACTAGTCGCGTGTAGAAGTTTGCCACGTGACGAAATTCTATGTACTTGCCGCGTGTGCCAGAGTTGCACGCGACAATTAAAATGACACGCGGCCCAAATGGGCGCACGCTGCGGGTAAGATTTGGACCCGGGTGCAGCCGGGGCCCATGTAGTAGTCGCGTGCTGTCCGCGCTAACCGGCTGCCAGTAAGAGCTTACCACTCGCGTGCCCCCGCACCGACCGCTGGTAAAAAGAGCAGTCGCGTGCGCTGGCCGGCGGCCGCTGCCATTAGTCCTACCACTATAAACTTTTCCCTACTAGTGTATGCTCCACAAGAAAGGGAAAACTCCAAGCAATCTTGTATTAAGAATTAACAGAGCATAGCCATAAGTACTTTGACATGATATTTGAATATCAAATATGCTACCTTGAACAAACAAGATCGTCACTTTTGCCACGTGACGAACATAGCACATGCATTCACTGTATCCCTAGTGAGATAGCAAAAGAAAAGGCAAAGCCATAATAGATCAAGATTTGTTGTCACTATTCCATCACTAAAACCATGCTACTCCATCTAATACATACATCACCCCACACACGCTCTTGCATAATAGTTGGATCAGAACCAATACATAAGAACGGGGTACATAATATGCATCTATCAATACATCTTACACATAATATGATCAGATCTCATAGCACAATATCATAGAATAAGGTTCCACCACATAGGTATTACAAATATGGCCACAATCATGTTGGGCAGCTCATATGGCACTAAGAACAATGAAGAACATGAGAGAAATATATCAAGTTACTGCCACAAACCCGTAGTCCAGAGGTGGACTACTCCCCCTTGATCATGGTGATGATGATGAAGACGTTGGAGAAGGTGGAGATCCCTCCGGCGGTGGCTCCGGCGGAGTTCCCCCCTCCAATCTTCTATGCTGCAGCCTCTGTTTTCATGTTTCTGTGTTTCTGCGGCGCTCCCTCCTGAGAATTCTTCGGGGCCATATATATAGTGATTTTTAGGTAAAAATACGTCAGTGGGCAAAAAGATCACGCGATTTGGAGGATCGACGGCCGAAAGAGTGCATGTGGCACACCCTACCTTGCTGGGCGCGCCACCTGGGCTCTTTTGGTCCTCAGGCCCTTCCAGGTGTGGTTCCAGTGCCCAGGGTGCTTCTCCCGATAAAAAAATAATGCTCCAAAAATCTCGGGTCAATTTGACTCCGTACAGGTCTTTGAAAGTGAAAAATGCACAAAACAGGGAATTCCTGTTCTGCAGAGTTATAAACCAAATAATGGGGATCATTGGTATATCCCCATAAATCAATGTAAAACATGGTATTATCATCATATATGTTGCAAATATGTGAGAATTCAATATGATAAAGGACAAAGTTCATGTATGCATTTTACATGCATCATGCCCATATGAATGCTTATCAAACACATATTGAAGTTCCATTAATATTATCTCATTGATGAATTGTTATTGTCCATTACAACTTAAAAAGAGAGTAGACAAGTGAACACATGAACCCCAGTCCAATTTTAATCATAAGAAACAACTTTCCAACACTTTTATCACACTTTATATTTTCAGCAATTATTAAATCCGAAAATACAAAAATACTTTCTTTACTTAGTTACACACAAAACGCAAAAACAACTATCTCTTTACCATTTTTATCTAGTCTACTTAGTTTATTTACCCTGCATTACTTTACATACTTCTTTTATTTAAAATTACTAATACTAAACATTGTGCTTGACAACCACACAGTGAAGTTGGGGGCACAAGGCAAAAACTTTATTTTGTATGATTGCTTGAAGAAGAAAAAGAGGAGATAACTCTTTACCCAATTCCCCGAGAGTTCAATATAAACCCTCGAGTCACCCTTGTGGGGAAAACTTCTCTTGCTACTACACTCTATGATTAGAGTGCCAACATTGATGATATATGCGAGCATCATCACATGTCTATAAGTTTGTGCCGATGAAAACGGGCACCACTATTGGTGTAGAGTTTTTTTGGAAATAAGAGGAAAACCAAAAGAGAAACTACAAAAGTATTTGGTGGAAAGAAAGAAAAGACTAGAAAGTCTGGCTCAGGTGTATATAGATGATATACATGTTATGAATGTATTCTTTGATTGATCACACAATAGAATTCTTTGGTGTTTTTAATATATTGGTTGGTATGAGGTGTCATACAATGCAACAAAATACAAGAATACAATGGCCTAAGTGACTCTCAAAGGATGTGGTAACAATGCACGTCAAGAACGAAATAAAGTGTTATTATGTTTGTGGTCGGCATTCTACCTAGCCCTTGAGATTTATTCTAGCAACTTAATAATGGTTATTTTGTTTCGGTCTAATGAAAAGAATGAGTTGTCCAAATTATGACCCAACTCCATATACAATGGATAAGTTAAAATAAGTCTTAATGGTGAAACACTCGTCCGTAACACTGACGCTAAAATTCTGCTAGACAAATGATTTGAATTCCACTTAAATGTGGAACCGTAGTTTGAGACATATTAGAAAGGAGCGCATGAAGAAACTCCTTGCAATTGGACTTTTGGAGTCATTCGATTTTTGAATCATTTGACGCTTGCAAAACTTTTCTAAAAGGAAAATGACTTAAACACCATTCAAGGGCCCAAAGTTGAACGGACGACTAGCTTAGTGGAAACATACATGTTGATGTATATGGTTCATTGGGCATAGTCATGTGTGGAATATTCTTAAACATTCATAAACTTTACGACAACGAATTAAGTAGATATATATGGATATATTTGGTTGATGAGAAAGGAGTCTGAAAATTTTGAATAGGTTCAAAGAATTTCAGCACAAAGTGGAAATCATCATAACAAGAAAGTCAATTCTCTATGATTGGATCATAGTGGAAATATTTGAGTTACTGGTTTAGCGAACATCTAGGAGTTGTGAAACATCCTACAACTTGCGCTTCGCGGAACACCATTGATATGGTGGAGTGTCCGAGAGACATAATCCAAATTTTGTTGGGTCAATGGTGAAATAAAATAAAATATTGCCATTATAATTTTTTGAATTATGCTTTAGAGACTACCGCTTTAACACTGAAAAGAGGGCCATCATAATCCATTGAAATGACATCATATGAGTTATGGCATTCATGGGTATAAACCCTAATAGTCCTTTCTTAAATTTTGGTATGCGTAGCATAAGTAAATGAGTTTACAACTAAAATAGGGATAAATGTCTTTGTAGGTTATCCCAGGGATGAAACTGGGTAATCCTTCCACCAACGAACCAAAGGCAAATATATTTGTCGCCCTTAGTGGCATATTTTTGAGAAGGAGTTTCACGCAAAAGGTTTAGTGGGAGGACAATGGGACTTGATATGATTATTGAATTTAAGTAAGATGAGCAAAGTAGCGCAGTGTCGGAAATGGTTCTGAAGATGGCCACGACACTCATTGGTTCCCATGTCTACAAATTGTTGTAGCCTTGGAGATCGAAGTACCTATTGAACCTTGTAGGTATAGTTGAATTTGTGGTCAAATAAATGATTTGAGCAAAACATAATTGTTATTGAACAATGATAAACCGACTACATGCAAAGAAGTTATGATGGGCCCTGCCTCCATTAGATGGCTAAGTGTCATGAAATCCAAGATATTATCCTACCCATAGACACGGGTTGTTAATTAACGACGGGGTCATGTCATTGGGAGAATGACATGATGGACAAGACCTAACTAAGCAAAGCAATACGATCGTGTCAATGTTTAATTGTTATAGCTTTCCAATGTCAAATATACCAATCCTTACACCTTGCGATTATGATACTCCCCTGTACCGGAAGAATTCTATGAGGACATCAAACGTTGCTTCGTAACTGGGTGATCATGACGGTGTCTGTGGGCACTTCAGAAAGTACTTGTTGGGTGGTATGTATCAAGAGTGGGACTCTTCCATCCAGTAACGGATAGATATACTCAGGGCCCGCTCAGGTAACACACATTTTGTATCACTTTCAAGCACGTGACTAATGAGTTATCCATGAGTGAATGATGTGTTACGATAGGAGTATAGAGTACTTGCTAGGAACGAGATTGAACTAGGTATGGTGATACTGATGATCGAATCTCAGGCAAGTAAAATATTGCGAGACAAAGGGTATGGAATATGGGATTGTTTGAAACCTCGACATCATGGTTCAACCGATAAAGAACTTTGTTGAATTTGTGGGAATAATTATGGACATCTAGGTCCCGCTGTTGATTGTTGATTTGAGAGGTGTCTCGATCATGTCCACAGATTCTCAAACCCATAGGGTCACACACACTTAACGCTCAACATCGCTAGGGTAGAAATGGGATATTAACTATGGTAAGTCTGTAGATTTGTTCGGAGTCTCGAATGGGATCCAGGACATCATGAGGAGCTTCGGAATGGTCCAGAGATAAAGATTTATATATGGAAAGTTGATTTTAGTGTTCAAGAAAAGTTCAGGATTTTACGGTATAGTATCGAGAATCTTCTAGAAGCTTCCAAGGGTCCCACGGTGGGCTCCACCTATCTGGGAGGGGGCCACATGAGTCGAGGAGGTGCAGCCCAGCCACTTGGGCCAAGCGCACCAAGCCCTCAAGGCCCAGCCGGCCATCCCACCAAGGGATAAGGAAGGACTCCTAAAATTAAAGGGGGAAACTTAGAAGGTAAGTTTCCTTTTGGCACCCGACCCTAAATGAGTTGGGGCCCACCTTGGCTGACCCCTGCCCCTATATAAAGTGAGGAGACACCAGGGGATCAGCCATAACAAAACCCTAACCGCCACCCCCTCTCGTCTCCCATCTCCTCTTCCGCAGCAGCTTGGTGAAGCCATGCCAGAGTTCTACACCATATCCACCACAGTCGTTGCGTTGTTGGCCTCTATATCCCATCTACCTCTCCACCATGAATACTTGCGTAATCAAGAAGGAAGTTAAGTTTTTGTGATGCACGTGTGCATAATTCGGAGGCGCCGTTCGTTGCAGCGTTGATCGGATTGGATCGTGGATTGGATCGTGAGGAGTACGACTACATCGACCATGTAATATAGCTTTCGCTTTGCGATCTACAAGGGTATGTAGATCTTGATCTTTTTCTTGTTTGCATCTTCATATATTAGATCCTGGATCTTGGCTTTTTCTAGATTGGATCTTGAATCGTTCGCATCTCTTAGGATTTTTTGTTTTCTATGCTGCGAATCCCATCAGAGACCTCCCGCGATGCCACTCCCACGTCGTTGAGCGGCTTCCTATGTTCCTACGCATGCCGTTCCTAGTGCCCGAGTGGGACTCTCATTGTATGGCCGCTCCTACGGCCGCCGGGGATGCTCCCGCTCTTCGCACCAAAGATCGCACCATGGGTGAGGTGCACAAGGAATAGATTGAGATGCTATGTGCCTTTGCAAAACCCATATAACAGTATGACATGTCTCCCCGCAGTTTGAGTCAGCTAAACTACCTTCGTAGCGATGTCTGTCACTCTATTAGTCCCAACTTTAGTTAAAACCTTGAAGCTAACATTTAAGAGGGAAATTGGATGTTGATGTTGTATTTGAACCACTGTTTCCTATTTTGGCAATAAAATGATTGTCCCAAAATTAGGATGAAATAAAGGAAGTTCCCCTGTTTGAAAGCTTCGAAACATATCCATGAGGTCCCCCTTAATGACATCCCAAAACTTTTGATAAAATTCAGCGGGAAACCCATCCAAACCCGGTGCTTTATTGTTTTTTTTTTCATTTGCGAGATCGCCTCAAAAACTTCCTTTTCAGCGAAGTCCACAGTTAAAATGGCATTTTCTTCAGACGAAATTTGTTTTATGTAATGTATTAAAGACTTTTCCATAACACAGAGGGATATAACGTCCGGACCAAATAATTTCTTATAGTATTCACAAATGTTCTTTTTAAAGGTTCTCTTGACCTATGATCGTCTCTTCATCTTGTTCAAGCTGAATTGTTTTCTGTCTTCTATATTTACCATTTGCAATAAGGTGGATGTATTTAGTATTATCACCACCTTCTGAAATATATTTATCATTAGCTCTTTGTGCCAATTTAGATTCCTCATCTGTACACAATTTAGCGATCTCATCTAGTGCATTTCGCATTATCTTTCTCTCCTCCTCATCTAAAGGATTTGACTCAGCCTTACGGTCAAGGGTATGAATAACACTAAGCATGTGCTCTTTTTCAATTCTATAAGTGCCACTCAGGTTTTGTTCCTAACCCTAGAGGTATTGCCTGACTTGAAGAATTTTATTTTGTGACACTTCAACTGAATTATCCCCTATAGAAACTGAATTCCACTACCTAGCTCCCATGTCAAAGAAACCCTCTTATTTTAACCAGATAAGCTCGAAAGGGTAATGAAATTTATTACCTAGGAAAGCTTGCTCCCCCGAATCAATTAGAAGTTGTGTGTAATCAGAACCTAACCTAGTAAGAGTCCTTACCGACACTGGGGGGAAATTCTATCTAACTTTTCATAAGTTGGCATGTCGCGTCTATTTGCCCAACCATATTATCTACCTGAAAGATCTATTTCTCTCAAGTTCAGACTCTCCATGATGGCGTTGAAAATAAAAGACCAACATGCATTAAAATTATCGTTGTTTTTCTCTTCTTTACGCCTTAAAATATTAAAATCCCCACCTACTAACATCGAAAGAGACTCGTCCTCGCGTATTCACACTAAAACTATGCGAGGAACTTTGGCTTTTGCTCATCTTGAGTAGTACCATAGACCACAGCTAAAATCCACCTAAAATTGTCTGATCTAGAGGTCACATAAAACTTGACACATCTATCTCCGGTGACCACCTGCTGAATGGTCATCGTAGTTGCGTTAAGACCAACAAGAATTCCTCTAGACATTCCCACAGGGGAGCACAATACGATTGGAGATCCTGTCCACCAACCGTTCATAAAGGCGCTAAAAAGTTTCCTCTACCAGTCTCTAGAATGGCGAAGAAATCAACCATGTGCCCTTTAATAGTTTTATTAACAAAGTTGTGTTTTGCTGGATCCTTAAAGACGTCGCAATTCCAAAAAATACCTTTCATTTTAACAAGTAATCAGATTTTCTTATTCAGCCTCACACTTCTACGCACTACTTTTGGTGCAATTTTCTCCTTTCCTTTATATACTATTGTTATCTTTCTCTCCTGGACAGATGGTATTTCTTCGGATTTTTGTTTGTCCTCATTGCAAAGGTCTATGGATAGATCTGAGGGGTGATCAATAATATCATTTTGGTGATGAATTATGTAACATCCCAGGTTTAGAGGCTTGAAAAAGAGAGAATACAGATGTGTGGATTGCATTCATGCATAGAAAATCAGGGGAATTTTCTTGCTTTCAAATAAAACTTGTCACAATGCCTGAAGTTTCTCTTGAGTTGATGGAATTGAAGTAGATCATCAAGTCAAGCGTTATAAACTTCCATGTGACCTTTGCTAAAACCTATTTTGGGTAATAGTGATTTGATCTATGGGTTAGATCAAATGGTACTTAAATTAAAATAACAACACACTATTAAAGAATCAAACTCTAACTTATTAACACTTAAAAGTTAGCAACTACCTTTGTGTAAAATTCAATTCACTTTTAAACTCATTACCAAATATGGTAAACCACAAGGTCTAAAGTGCATAAAAGCCACACATTCTTATTTAAATCATAGCTTTTTAAATATATGGAATATCATAAAACTAAATTCGATTACATTACGAATTATAATTCAAACTATTTGAATAAAACTAAATATGAGTATTTTGAAATCATATGATCATGCCTTGGTGAAATCAAACATAACCATCCAAAATTTAGAATAAACACTATCTTTGATATTTTGATCCCAATTATAATATGAAGACAATCACATATGATATAGTGTATCATGCACAAGTATAAAATTAACCACAAATCATTTAGTGCCAAATGCCACTTGGCAATCCAAAAATAAAGGAAACTACAAGATAATGATAATGCCACATAGAATGAAAATATCTACATGCCTTGAATCCTAAGCTATGCCACATCATGCTTAAAGGATTGCTATGGAAGAGAGCATGACAACCAAGCACCTTACTCATCTAACTCAAACAAGAGTCATCCACCTATGTGTCATGATACTAGAGCAAGCTCAAGCCTATAAAAGGAGCCACACACTTCATCCATATGATCATCTAGTACCATGGTACAAGCAAACCAAAGAGTTGGGCCACTCCATTCATTAGTTAGGACCAAGATGAAGCAGCTAGGAGGTGAGGCATGCCACAAGATGCAGGTTTATCAGATTTCCTGAAGAACAAGCTACAGAAGATAGCAAGGTAGAATTCCTAGGTAGACCATATATTTAGATGATCATATCATCATATCTTGAGTAGAGCCCTAGGATATTCCAAGATACTGAAAAATGAGAGAGGTTATAGATGCTAACCATAGCCATGTCTATCCATGAGAATGCAAGAGAAGATCTATACATTAGTTGTTCAAACCAACACTTGATATTGGAGGTGAGATCCATATTCCATTAGTAATACCTTAGGAAGCCAAACCCTTGATCATACCAATTTAGTAATGATCATAAATCCTAAATTGAGAAGCTATTAAGAATAAGTTAATCATGTATAATGCATGATTATGATTTGGAGGAATAGAAGACCAAGTTAAACCCTAATGTGATAAGAGTTAAACCCTAATTTGATAAGCAGATATCATCCATCACATGAAATCACATGGAGACTACTAGTGAGCAACCCTAGATCATTCCCCACATCTTAAGTAGAGAGACAATTGGAGAATATCAAAACCTTGTTTAGCCAAGCACTTGTGTCCACCCTAACTACGTGTTGAAGTGTCCATCCTTGCAATGGTGAGGGAGACAAAACCCTAGTCATCTGAACATGATATCAACATGCACATAGAACCCTAGAATCACATCTTAATTCTATTTAGGCTTCAACTAGTGAGCATAAAAAGGACCTAGTACTAAACCCTAGATCTTAAACCCAAGAATTGTGTTCACACTTATATTCATGGAAAGCAATTCAAGATATCAAACCAATAATTAAACCACCATCATGTTATATTTCCAAATGTCCATATTAAGAAAATGCATGACTCATGAGAAGGATAGTATCTACCTTAAGAATATCAAATCAGGGTTTTAATAAACCTAGAACAATGACTCTAAAATAAACATAAATCCACTTTCAATTCCTCATATTTGGGCACATAAAATAATAGCATAAGATCACTTCTCAAATAAGAGCCCAAGTAATAAATATTACCTTATAAATTATTATTTGAAAAATAATACCAAATAAAACCCATTCTATCACTTGATAATTAAACCAACTTGTTGAAAACAAAATTGACCCTCCAAAGTTGAAACATAAGGTCACACCTAAATTGGAATATTTTCTTCTCATTCCCAAAAGGGTTTAATACATACATATGTCAATACTAATACAAAATATTTTATTAGAACCACCAAAGTATTTATAGTTACTTGAGATATTTTAGTGGAATTCAAATAGGCACGGTTCTGCAAAACAAAATTGAATTCAAATAGGGATTTCAAAACAGAAAAAAACAGAAAAATGAAAAGAATAGAAACTTACCTGGCAGGCCAAAGCGGTCCAGCTGTAGCCCATCTGCGCCAGCCCAGGAACATCCCACCAGTCAGCCCAGCCCGACCCACGTACCGATTCGGTATAAAAAAAGAAGCAAAACGTCTTCTTCTTCCTTCCCGAGCTCGACAGCGCGGCGAAGTCGGTCGCCACGTCCCGGCCGCCATGGTGGACTTTCTCGGACACCAACGACCAGGCCAGAAGCAAGTACAACTCCCGCCGCGTCCGTCCTGTCCCAAAAGCATCAAGATCCACGCCCAGAACCTCGCCGACATCACTGTAGTATCCTGGCCACTACCGCCGGTGAAATTACGAGCCAGACATCGCCTCGCCCTATAAAACCTCCTAGAGGATCGCGGTAAAACCCTAATCCTTCTCTACCCTCTCATTTCCTCCCTAGTTCTCTCAATCACTCGCAAACCACGAAAACAACCGCCAGTATATCTCCGGCTAGCCTTCGATTAGGGTCACCCCATAGCCCCTGGAGTGGTTGAGGAGACGCGCCGTTCAGCGTAGATCATCTGGGAGGAGTCCAATGTCAAGGGGAGCTTGGAATTGAGCTAATTTGACTGTTTCCTTTCGCCGGTGATCATCGGAAAAGTGGGCGATTCGCTCGTCTCCATCCACCTCAAGCTTCGCCAAGCCTTCTGTCGTCTATATGGTGAGCTCGCGCATCTCCAGCACCCACTCATCCTTCCTGGCATCGTCTGTAGATCATTCTAGGTTTTTCGCCGGAGGGGGCCGTTGCAGAGGTGCTCGCCAGAGAAGCTCCAGTGACCATTTCGAGGGGACGCCACCACCATTAGATTTAGAATCGAGCGACGGTTCGAAATCCCTTCTTTGCGCAGCCTCTGATAGTCTCAAACGCCACCACCGTCGATCGCTGACCCGCCGGCGTGGAGTTGACTGGCGAGGGTGACGTTGCCAGTGGGACCCCCTGATCAGTTTGACTTGGTCAGCGTCTCACGTGGTAGTCAACATGGCTAGGACCCACATGTCTGTGACTAGGGTTAGCTCCAGACCGGTACAAAAAGATTTTATATTTATTTCGATATTCCAGAAAATAGTTTCAACTTTACCATTTCATAGCAAATTCATTTCAACTTAGAAAAATACAAATAAGATATCAAAATGTTCAGAAAAATAAACCCTATCCATTAAAAATATAATATCTAAGATTTTAATAAAAATGAAAATTCAATTACTTAACCTCTATTATTTAAGTCTTTCCTTTTATCCTAAATGCCAATAAAATTCAATAATTAGTGAAAGTTCTAAAATAAGAAATAATTATTTAGTAAATGAATAAAACATTAAAAGTAATTTTATTTTATCATAATCTCATTAAAATTATTATTCTAGATAGTTAAACCTAAGTGGTATCTATCTTAAATATTATTCTTTTAATAATATTGAAAATATTAAAAACATTATTATTAACTTGTATTCAAAAATTAATATTTATATACAACTTCACACAACAAGCTATTAATTTAAAATTGAATGACTTATTGGAAACCCTAATTCTATTAAGAATAAAACCCTAACCCTATTATTTTATGTGAAGCCTAAAATTGCTTTCACTCCTAAAACCCTAGGAGCTTAGGAAATGTAATCATATGAAGTCAACCTTACTTATAGATCCATACAATGCAACAAATAAATGCATGCTCATGTTCTACTAAAATAGAACAAGCCAAATATACATGAAGTTATCATTTCATGTCTTCATTTTGAATAGACCTTATATGACCAACTAGTACCACCTTATGGTGAACCCTAATTTGGTATTTTCATGTCATTACCATTAATCATCATTCATTAGTATAACACCAATATAATCAACTAAAACAATAACCATGTATATTACTACTCTATGTGCTAATGCCCCACTAAAACCATGCAAGTACTAGATGCATCTAAATTCATCCTGCTTAGGATCCATATAATACCTACTTAGGAAACTCAAATGAGAATCATATTAAACCCTAGAATTCCACAACCCATTTGAAATGCTTATTGTTCCTTAAATAACATGTTCTTCAAAATTTATTCTTTTGAAGTAAATAACAAGTAACCATTCACCATGTCTTATAGGACTTAAAATTGACAACTGCTCTATACATGCTAAGATTATACAACTACTATTCCATGGTGTGCTAGTATGATTATTATGATGTATTACAACACTCGTATATGATACCAAGTAAACCCAAACCCTAATAAGAACCTGTTTGTGAAACCACTCTAAAAGTGCAACACACCCCTAAAGAAATCCTTACAACTCACTAAACCTAAATCATTGGGGTTAGGTTACGCTTAGAGTGACTGCATCTCATACTATGCATTATAGCATCTTTGCCAGTTCTTTAAACATTTTCTTTACCGGAAAATGATGCTATTTCAGAATTTGGAGTTATATCATCTCGAAGCCCTTGCCTGCATAATCTTGCAGTCAAGAAAGGCAAGTTCATCTCTTACTCATGTCATTTGATTATTTTTAACAAACTAGTTGCAAAGTACTATACTTATCACTCCTGCATTGAATATCAAAAGATTACTTTTACAATTATGAATATGACTATGTGGTGGGCAATGGAACCATGGTTTGAGATGATGGTGGATGTTCCATTGCAACTGGGAATGAATTCACATAGTATTAACAACAAATGTCGTCCAGTGATTCTAGCGCCGAATATTACGTGTTAACCATAAGATCTTTAATGGGACAGAGAAGTCAGCTGTACCTTTTTCCTTCCGCATATCAACGGACTTGATAGAGCCTGACTATGTGTTTGTGAAACAAAGTAGTTTGGGATGGATGTCGAGGGGGCTCCTCGGCAATGCCCACCATGAGGGGCTTAGGGTTGATGGAATCCTGCAGGTTAGCACGAGACATCGAATACCAGACGAATAGAAGGAGAGATTTACCCAGTTTCGGGGCCCTCGATGAGGTAAAACCCTTACTCCTGCTTGTCTGATCTTGATTATCGATGAAAAAGGTTACAATGGGGCAGCCGATAGACTGCGTGGTGGTGGTCTCACCGAGAGGCAAGGTTTCTAGGGTTTACTGTATGCGAGATTTGTGTAGGTGTCTCTGACAGGCCCTCTACTGGTCTTTATATAGGAGGCGAGGTCCCGAGAATCCTATACGGATTCGACTAGATTACAACAAGATCTAATCTATCTTTTCCTTATGCGACGTTTCCTTGCCTTGTCCGTCAAGAACTCGCCTCCTTCCTTCTTTTCAGCGCTGCAAGCGACGTATTGGTCCTTCATGGGCTGCGGTGATCTTCGTGGGCCCCCTGTTGGGCCAGAGGAGGTAGGCCAATCTCTGGTACCCGAAGGGTAATGCCCACATCAGTAGCCCCTGAGTGACTGGCCGAAGCAAGGCTTCGGGCAGGGACTAAAGTTGCTATCATCCGAGTGTCTTTGATCATCCAGAGTGCTGAATTTTGTGCTTGATGCAGAGCCGAAGTTTTATCTTTTATCGGGTGCGTGAGCAGCGCTCACGATGGGAGTATCCCCCGAGTCTATAAGCGGGTGTTTTAGCCGCGTGTAGACTCAAGTTGTACCACTCGAAAATTTTGATGAGGATGCCGATGTTTTTTCTTTATCAGGTGCGCGACCAGCGCTCCCGATGGGAGTAGCCCCCGAGTCTATGGACGGGTGCTTGCAACCGTGCATAGACTCAAGTGTACTACTTGAAAGATCCTGATGTCGAAGCTTTTAATTTCTTTTCTTCATCCGACACTTTTAAATCTTACACAGATTCGAGTCCCCGGGCTCGAACCTGGATTGTTAGAACCTTCGGGTTTGTTCTTTCTTCTTTCTCAATGAAGCCTTCATCTTTTTTATCGGGTGCGCGACCAGCGCTCCCGATGGGAGTAGCCCCCGAGCCTGTGGATGACTATGAAGTAGTCATGTATAGGCTGTAAGTTGCTGAGTTGAATCTTTGCGTTATCGATGGCGATGCCCATGAGGATAGATGAGCCGCACTATCGATTGGCCCGTAGTAAAATCTATTGTGAGAACGACATGTTATATAGAGTCATTTTTTGGTAAATGTTTTTAATCGTCGATTGCGGCTCCCGCGTAGTCGGGCGAGCCACAGCCTCGATGGACTCGTGGCTCAAGTACCGTGAAGACGATGTTTTGGCACGGAGCCGTGGTTTTGTTTGTATGGTATCGGCGGCAACTTCTTAGTGATCAATTCATGTTGCAAGCTCGGCGGACCCGTAGCAATCTTATCGTGTGAATGATGTATCATGCAGAGCCGTACTTATTTTTTCTGAATTGCATCGGTAGCAGCCTCCGAGTTTATCGGGTAAGCCATATGCGCAACAGACTCGTAGCCCACGTATCGTGAGAACGATGTTCTGACGTGAGATGTTATTTTTGTGTAAGTTTCATCGATGATAGGCCCCGAGAGTTCAGGTGCGCTATAACTTTCAACGGACTCCTGGCTCAGTTATCGTGTAAACGACGTTTTGGCACAGAGCTGTATGTTTTATATGTTTATTATCGACAGCAGCCCCCGAGCGTCGGGTGTGCTGCAAGCTTGGTGGACCCATAGCATCTTTATCGTGAGAACAATGTACTGCACAGAGCCGTAATTTTGTTTTGGGTTGCATTGATGACAGCCCCTGAGTGATGGATTCATGATGCTTGTTTATCGTGAATAGGATGTATCATCCGGAGCGATATGTTTTTTGCCCAAAACATATTGACTACAGCCCCCGACTATTCGGGTGTGCTTTTTGTATCGACAGGTATTTTTATCGCGCATACGAAGTTAATTTTGAAGACCAGCGCTCCCGATGTGAGTAGTCGCTGCAGCTGAAGATCTTTTTAGGAGCCCCCAAGTAACTTCGGGTGTGTCCTGCAGAATAGAGTAGTAGTTGTATGGACGAACTTAGAACTTTATTGATTAGCCATAACTGATGTACATATTTGCCTTGCTGTGGCTGAGAAGCCTTGTTTGAACGAAGTAAGAGAGAAAAAATCCTAAACATAGAACCGTCGCAACTGCGCAACGTTCCATGGGTTGTTTTCCTCCAATCCTGTTGCAGTGTTCTTGATGTGATATGCACCTCCTGGGATGACTTCGGTGATGATGTAAAGTCCCTCCCATGGAGATTCGAGCTTCAGATGGCCTTTTTATTTCAGCCGTAAAGCTAGATCCCCTTTGGCGAAGCTTCGGGTACGTACCCTTCGACTGTGATAGTTGCGTATTGCTTGATGGTATACGGCTGTCCTTGCGAGCGCGATGTCGTGGGCTTCATCGACCAGATCTACAACATCTTGAAGTGATTGTGTAGACGTTTGTTCATTGTATACGACGACCCGCGGTGCCTCGAATTGAACGTCGGCAGGCAAACAGCTTCGGATCCATGTACCAGGAAAAAGGGTGGGTATTGCGTTGATCTATTTGGGGTGGTGCGTAGGCTCCATAGCACCGATGGCAACTCTTCCACCCACGCGCCAGCTGCTTTCGTGAGACACTTTTTTATCCCATCACAGATTAAGCCATTTATCTTCTCCACCTGACCATTGGTTTGAGGGTGCGAGACCGAGGCGAAGCTGAGTTTGATGCCAAGTCTTTCGCAGAATTTATGGAACTCATCGGATGCGAAGTTACTTCCATTGTCCGTGATAATGCTGTGCGGTACACCGAAGTGGCAAGTGATGCCATTGAAGAACTTGACGGTTGTGGCGGCTGTTTGATTTGTAACTGGTATGGCTTCTATCCATTTGGTGAACTTATCGACTGCGACCAGGAGATAAGTATGACCTCCTAGCTAAGATTTCGGCATTGTTCCAACTTGATCAAGTCCCCATTGTACGAACGGCCACGCGAGAGGTATTGTCATCAGGTCCTTGGCTGGAGCGTGTGGTTTCGGTGAGAAACGCTGATAGGGGTCGCATTTCATTACCAGGTTCCTGGCGTCTGTGGCTGCAGTTGGCCAGTAAAATCCAGCCCTGAAGGCTTTGGCGACGAGTGCTCGGCTGCTCGCGTGATGGCCTCAAGTGCCTTCATGTATCTCTCGTAACAGAGTTTTTCCGTCTTCGAGTGCGATGCATCATTGAAATATGCCTGATATACTTCTTTTGTAGAGCTCGCCTGCTACCACCGTGTATGCTTTGGACCGACGTACAGTGCGCCGTGCCTCCGCTGGGTCTTCCGGTAGTTCCTGCCACAGTAAATATGCAAGAAAAGGCTGAGTCCAAACCAGTTCGAGGAGAAGAACCTGTTGGCTTGGATCGGTGATGATGTTTGCACCGGCCGCGTCGGGTGCAGCCCCCGAGTCGGTAGTCGACTGTGTGGGAGGTGCTGGGGATTTGACCTTGCTGGAGAGTTGATTGATTACTTCATAGAAAACGCCGTCCGGAATTGCGGAACATGTGGAGCCGATGTTTGCAAGAGTATCGGCTTCTTCATTGCTGGCCCTGCCAATATGCTTCAGTTCGCAGCCTTCGAATTTGCCTTTCGTCAAGCGGTATATTTCACGATAAGCTATCATGTTGTCGCTAACCGCATCGCACAGATTCATCGACTGTTGTACGACGAGGTTCGAGTCTCCATAGATCTCTAAGCGTGTAGCGCCGCAGGCTTTTGCCATGCGCATGCCGTGCAGTAGGGCTTCATATTCTGCTTCATTGTTCGTCGGCAACGGGAAATTCATCCGCAGTATGTACTTCATCTTGTCGCCTTGAGGTGATATGAGGACAACACCAGTGTCGGCACCCATGTTGCGCTTTGAACCATCGAAATACATGGTCCAAGAGCCCGATGTATCGGGAGCAGCCGGGGTTTGCGACTGGATCCAGTCGACGAAGAAGTCCGGGAGGACCTATGACTTAATAGCTATTCGATTAACGTAGGAGATATCGTGCGGAGCCAACTCGATGGCCCATTGGGATACTCGACCCGTAGCCTATGGATTGGTGAGTATATTTTTCAACGGAGCTTCGGTGACGACGATGATCGGATGCTCCGCGAAGTAATGACGCAGCTTACATGCTGTCATCCATACGGCGTACGCCAGCTTCTCGTGATGCGGGTACCGCTGTTTGGCTGGGGTGAGCACTTCACTGAGGTAGTAGACAGGGCGTTGAGCACCATGGACCTTTCCTACTTCTTCGTGTTCAACGACGAGCACGGACACGGTGCTGACCACCTGGCTCGCGGCGGCGATGTAGAGTAGAATCGGCTCCCTGTCACGAGGGGTGACGAGGATCGAGGAAGTCGATAGGACTTTCTTGAGATTGTCGAAAGCGTCCTGAGCTTCTGCAGTCCACTCGAACTTTTCTGATTTCTTCATCAGGTGGTAGAAGGGCAGCGCTTTTTCCCCCAGCTTGGCGATGAATCTGCTGAGAGCTACCACCCGACCTGCCAATTGCTGCACTTGTCGCAGGTTCCGCGGTGGCTCCATGTCGAGGACGGCCTTGATCTCGAGGGGGTTGGCTTCGATTCCTCGGGCAGATATGAAGTACCCGAGTACTTGGCCTCCAGACACCCTGAAGAAGCATTTCTTCGGGTTCAGCTTGATCTTATAGAGATCTAGGTTGTCGAATGTCTCCCGAAGATCGTCGATGAGTGTGGCAGCGTCCCTGGTCTTGACGACGATGTTGTCGATGTAGACTTCGATGTTCCTACCGATCTGTTCTCCAAGGCGGGCTTGCATGCATCGCTGGTATGTTGCACCCGCGTTTTTCAAGCCGAAGGTCATGACGTTATAGCAGAAGACACCGTGTGGTGTGATGAACGCGGTTAGCTCCTGATCCTCTTCTTTCAGTTTGATTTGGTTGTAACCATAGTAGGAATCGAGGAAAGAGAGGCGCTCGCAGCCTGCCGTAGAGTCGACAATCTGGTCGATGCGTGGCAACGGGAAGTGGTCCTTCGGGCAATGCTTATTAAGGCTGGTAAAGTTGATGCACATACGTAGGACCTGCGTGTCTTTCTTCGGCACCATAACTGGGTTGGCTACCCACTTGGATTCTTTGAGTTCTCGGGAAAACCCGGCTTTTCAGAGCCGGTTGACTTCCTCGCCGATGGCTTTGCGCTTTGGCTCCGAAAAACGACGAAGTGTCTGTTGTACAGGTTTTGCTTTGGGGTCAACATTGAGGGCGTGCTCAGCGAGTTCCATGTGAATACCTGGCATGTCGGATCGTTCCCATGCAAATATTTCCCAGCGCTCACGGAGGAACTCGATGAGCGTGCCTTCCTATGCGACAACAAGATCAGCCGATGTGTTGACTGTTTTCTTCGGGTCAGAGGGTTGCACTTGCTGTTTCTTCGAATCTCTGGCGGCGTCAAACTCGTCGTTTTTATGTTCCGATTATCGGCAGGTGGCTGCTTGTGGTCGGTGACTACATCGAGTGCATTAAGCTCCTCCTTGACCCCGAACTTAGAAGCGATCTTCTGGAAGTCTTTGTCGCAGTTATCGGATCGTGAGAAGCTTCCGTGGGCGGTGATTGGGGTCCCGTTATTGCCTGGCATCTTGAGCTTCAGGTACGCGTAATGAGGCACTGCCATGAATTTGGCGTATGTTGGCCTGCCGAGGATAGCGTGGTATTGTGACTCCCAATTTACTACCTCGAACTCGAGTCGTTCCTTTTTGAAGTTATCGGGTTTGCCGAAGACAACATCCAGGGAAATCTTGCCGAGAGGGTATGCGGGCAAGGTCGGAATAATACCGTGGAAGCCTGTGTCGGATTCTTGCAGCATGTCTGTTGTGATGCCCATCACCTTCATTGTACTGGTGAATAGGAGGTTTAAGTTGCTGCCCCCGCACTAGTAGGAAAACGCTTATAGGTGGGAGCTTACTTCTGTGGCGCACAACCAAAAATGCGCCACAGAAAGTTGTTTTGTGGCGCACCAGACTCTGTGCGCCACAAAAATTGCTTATTTTTGTGGCGCACCAGGAATCCATGCGCCACAGAAACTATGTGGGGCCCACACCCTGCCACCCTCAAATCATTGGTTTCACTATTTCTATGGCGCACTGCACTTGGTGCGCCACAGAAATAACGTATTCTGTGGCGCACTAGCCTCGGTGCGCCACAGAAATAACGTGTTCTGTGGCGCACTGGCGCGGGTGCGCCACAGATATAACACCTCCTATATCATGTCGTACCCCTCCCTCACCCGTACCACTCTCTCCCCTCTCCCCTACGCGCGCGCGCCGCCGCCTTCCATGGCGAGCGCTGCCGTCGCCATCGCCGCCGCCGCCGCCTTCCTCCGCGAGGGCCGAATGCCGCCACGCTCCACCCATCCCCGCCACCAGCGGCACAAGCCGCTACGGCGTGGAGGAGGAGGGGCCGGCGCGGCGTCAAGGTGGAGGAGCCGCCGCCGCGTCAAGGTGGAGGAGCCGCCGCGACCTCCACCCCTGCCGTCGTCGTCGGTGAGCTCCTCCACAACTGCCGTCGTCGTCGGTGAGCTTTCTCCCCTCCCCTCCCTCTTCCTCTCCCGCGCGAGCACAACGTGCTCGACGAAATGCCGTCGTCGTCGGTGATGCCCTGGTTCGATCCCCTCTTTGAATTTGATGCCCTGCAGGTTTAGGGTTCATAGGAATTTGATGCCCTGGTTTAGGGTTCATAGCAAAAAATGAAATGCTACTGGTTCATTTGATGCTACTGGTTCATTTAAATGCATGAAATGCTACTGGTTCATTTGTTGTGCTCAGTGAGGTTAACTGTTAATCTTGATGGCTTATTACTACTGGTTCATTTGTTGTGCTCAGTGAGGTTAACTGTTAACAATTTTCTTGATGGGTTCATAGGAATTTGATGCTACTGGTTCATTTAAATGCTTGTTGTGCTCGAGTGAGGTTAAGCTGGTTCATAGGAATTTAAATGCATGAAATGCTACTAGTGGGCTTGTATACATACATATTTATAGTTGCTCTTGGTTGGCACTGGGATTAGTTTTACTGGACCCCAAGTAATTCTCTGTTGGGATTAGTTTTCTGGACCCCAAGTTTTCTGGACCCCTGATGATTTACTTGATGGATTCTTGTGAGCTTATGGTATGCTTATAATGCTCTGATTAGTGCGGATGCTTACTGGATCATGTGCATATAGTTCATATAGTTCCCTAAAAAGAAAGAATGCTCCCTGGCCAGATGCTTGATGTCTTAGCTCAGCCAATGATGCAAAGGCTGAGGCAAAAACTTGGATAAGAACAGATACTAAAATGTGTGATTTAAATGGAATGCTTATGATGGTATACTAAAATAGAGATATTCACAGTAGGAAATCATGTAAATGAATGCCACTGTGGTATCCTTTGAAGAAAATGGGAAGTTTCTGATGGTTTAAAAGACTAGGTGATGCTAGGTTATTAAGTTGGCTGTCAAGGTTGGTTTTATCTGGTTAACTTGGATAGGCTATGTGTTCTTGCTTACTTATGCATATCCATCTCTACTGGATTTACTAGCTCAGGCTTGGCCTCTCTCTTGCCAGCATCACTTGGTTACTACCAAGTGATGATTAATCCCTTATGGTACCCCAGCTTTGTTTTGAACTCAACTGAGTAATGATAAATTTCTATTAGTTGTTGGCTTTGATGAAAATAGAGATATCCACAGTAGGGGATCATGTAAATGAATGCCACTTGTGGTATCCTTTGAAGAAAATGGACTACGTTTCTGATGGTTTTAAAAGGCTAGGCGGTGCTAGGTGATTCAGTTGGCTACCAAGACTTGTCTCATCTGGTTAGCTGGGATATGCTATGTGTTCTTGCTTGTTTAGGCATATCTATCACTTGGTCTATACCAAGTGATGAATAATCCCTACGGAGCATCTGCTCCATGCTAAATGGTTCTCTTTATAAATGATTTGGTCTTTAATTTTATTTGTACTTGCCGATGATTAGAATGTTTGGTCACTTGTACACTCTGGGGTGGGGCCAGTGAGCCTGGTGTGATGGCACAAATATCAATCTCTTGTGCATCCTACCTGGCCTCGCTGACCCCATCCCTGAATGTTAATATTTGTTTGGACCAACAAAGTATGAGGCATATGCTATCTAGTTGATACCACTTGGCTCTTTCTTCCTTTTTAGTGCCGATGATTAGAATGTTTGGTCACTCGTACACTCGGGGGTGGAGCAAGTGAGCTCGGTGTGATGGCACAAATATCAATCTCTTGTGCATCCTACCTGGCCTCACTTACTCCATCCCTGAATGTTAATATTTGTTTGGACCAACAAAGTATGAGGCATATGCTATCTAGTTGATACCACTTGGCTCTTTCTTCCTTTTTAGTGCCGATGATTAGAATGTTTGGTCACTCGTACACTCGGGGGTGGAGCAAGTGAGCCTGGTGTGGTGGCACAAATATCAATCTCTTGTGCATCCTACCTGGCCTCACTTACTCCATCCCTGAATGTTAATATTTGTTTCGACCAACAAAGTATGAGGCATATGATATCTAGTTGAGATACCACTTGGCTCTTTCTTCCATTTTAGTGCCGATGATTAGAATGTTTGGTCACATATACGCCGCAATATACTCCCTCCGTTCCTATATATAAGCCATATAGTTTTTTGAGAAAAAATCTAGAATATAAGGTTTATTGCGTTGCCCTACTTGTATGGACAATATTTTTGGAGATTTGATTAGGTTTACTTATCTTATGCAAAGTTCTCTATTAGCTCACGGCAATTACTTACGGTTAACCCTAGCCAAACATGGTGTAATTTTTCCTAAATATGCGTTTCTTAATTTCCGTGCCAAAATTTATATGGCTTATATTTAGGACCGGAGGGAGTACTTTGTAGAAGGCCCCCTTTTCACCGGCCGCCATTCCGTGAACGAGTCCTTGACGAGACAACAACGCCGACTTGCCTCTCCGGCGCAGAACCACGGCAATCCCAGCCGCCTCCCTTGTGGCCGCGTCTCCTGCGCTCTTCTCCATGGCCGGACCACGATTGGACTCACCGGGGCCGGGAATAATGATAATCGCCATCACCACTATGGTCAGACTCCACAGGTGACGAGTACTTTGCAGCAGATCCCATTTTTCTTCCCTCGCCGTCCAGTGAACGAGTCCTTGATGCAAAGACCGTGCCGGCCTGCCCAGCATCATGCCGGCCCCTGTTGCCCCGCTTCAGGCCGTGTCTCCCGCGCCCTGCACTCTTCGCCTTCTTGCCCGGTGAACCAATAGACTGATCGTTGGAATAAGGAAACCGATGACGATCGATCGCAATCGGCTGTCATCGGTTTCCTTATTCCAACGATCAGTCTATTGGTTCACCGGACAAGAAGGCGAAGAGTGCAGGGCGTGGGAGACACGGCCTGAAGCGCGGCAACAGGGGCCGGCACGGTCTTTGCATCAAAGACACGTTCACTGGACGGCGAGGGAGGAAAAGTGGCATCTGCTGCTGTGTACTCTGCACCTGTGGAGTCTGACGATAGTGGTGATGGCGATTATCATTATGCCCCCGGTGAGTCCAATCGTGGTCCGGCCATGGAAAAGAGCGCAGGAGACGCGGCCACAAGGGAGGCGGCTGGGACTGCCGTGGTTCTGCGCCGGAGAGGCAGGTCGGCGTTGTTGTCTCGTCAAGGACCCGTTCATGGAACGGCGGCCAGGGAAAGGGGGGCCCTTCTGCAAAGTATACTGCGGCGTATACTGCAACTATGGTTTCTGACCATAGTATTTGTGTTGACCAACAATGTATGAGGCATTTATTCCATTTTGTCTTGTGCATCGGATTTGTTGGCCTTTCTTCCATTTTAGTGCCGATGATTAAATTGTTTGGTCACCGTACACTTGGGGGTGGCGTTAGTGAGCTCTGGTAAGATAGCACAAATATCAATCTCTTGTGCATCGGACTTGGTCTCACTAACGCCATCCCTAAATGTTAATATTTGTGTTGACCAACAATGTATGAGGCATTTATTCCATTTCTCTTGTGCATCGGACTTGGACTTGGTCTCACTTTCTTCTATTTTAATCAGAGGAGGAACCGGATGAAGTCCCCGATGCAAGCGAGCCTCGGCGGGTAGAGAGGAGGGAGCAAAGGAGGAACCGGATGAAGACCGCTTTGTATCTCGAAATGGTGAAATTTGTAGGAATTAAGAGTTGTATGTAAAACATTTGACACTTGTCACTATATATGTATCTCGATCGGGCTCTAAGTAATGTGATGATGATGTCTATGTTATATCTGTGCAATGTACATGCTATTTATATTATATCTGCAACTCGTATATAATCTGTATAATATATGTATATTGTTGTGTATAACCTGTATGTGTATGGCAGGGAGCTCAAACTCTTGTATAATACGAGCAATTTCTGTGGCGCACTGAAACGAACTTCTGTGGCGCATCTTTTTCTGTGACGCACTGAAGTACTGGTGCGCCACGTAAACCTTAATTCTGTGGCGCATGAGAAGGTGCACCACAGAAACCTTATTTTTGTGGTGAAGTTTCTGTGGCGCACCATCCATGCGCCACAGAATCTATTTTTGGTGCGCCACTAATGAGCCTTTTCCTACTAGTGCCGTCCATGAAGACTTTGCTCATGTTGAACCCGCCAATCTGTGCTTCGAGTACCAGCGCGGCGTGACCTGGCCTGGGTACAGTCATCGGATGATCAGCCCTACTAAACAGGATGCTCTGCTCAGACCAGTCGATGTAATCGGGGGTGCTTGCCATGGTGACTTCCGCGAGGTTTATCTCTCGTGTGAATTTCTTCAGTTCTCTATTGGAGACGCGGGCGAGGTTTATCTCTCCCCGTGGCGGAGGGAAAACTTCGGTTGGAGTGCGAGGTTGGTCCGGCTGGAGCTGCGACTCGGGCGGCAAATTAGGGGTGGTTGCACCCTGTGTCGTCTGTGCATTGGCTCCGGAATTCATTGTTTCGTAAAACTTCTGAAGATCGAGGAACTGCCAACAATCCCTGAGTTGATGAGTCGATTTCTTCGTGTTGTCCCCTGGGTCGATGTAGGCGTGCATGTAGCAGGGAGCGTCCAGTTGCTCTGCGGCTGGTAAGTCGGGCACCCGCGGAAGACGGTCTCGCCGGATGTTTCGGTTGCCACCGGATTCACCACGATGTTTCTTCTGGTGGCCAACGCATCGATCGTTGCACTGGTTATCATAACCGTGACTTTTCCTCTTTTTGCGGTGATCGTTGCCGCGATCTCTTCGGCTACCCACGTCGCTCAGGTGCCTATGATTGCCTTCGTCATCGTTGCCGCACGGGCGAGGTTTCCGCACGTGGTCTTCACCATCAGCCCAGCTGTTGGTGGTTTTCATCAAATTGGTGATGGTCTTTGATAGGTCAGCCGCTAGCCGTCGTCGATTGAGTTCCGCTTGCTCCCTGATGAGCCGAACACAGTTCTGCGCTGCGTCCCACTCCGCCTGGGAGACTAAGATGGTGGTGTCGGCGTTTCCGCTGCTGGCTTCGCCATCCCGTTGTTGGTTGTCATCGGTGCGCGCAGAATTACCGCCCGCAGAGGATTCGGCTCCGGTCTCCGGGTCGAAGGTGACACAGACCTGGTAGCGCGCAAACCGAGGTGCGGACAGAGGGACGGCGCTGCTGCGGTTGTCGACATCTTCCTCATCGAAGGAGTACTTGATGCCGCACACGACGGGAGGGGCATCCGAGCCAAGCTCATGCCTGCAGTCGCAACCGATGCAGTAGTACGACGTCAGGTCTGATGACTCGGAATCATCAGATCCGACGGACATGGTAGACACGGTACGGCGTGAAGATGACGCGGGTGGTGATGAAGGAGCCGACACAATCAGCGTTGTCGGTGCAGTCGATGAAGTCGTAGCCGATAGATTGGTCACGGTTGGTGATGAAGCAGCAGATGTATCAGTCGATGAAGTCGTGACTGCCGCAGGTCCCGAGCAGATCGGGTCAGGAAGTCGAAGAACGCCACCGACGCTGATGCTGAGGTGGATGCTCCCGATCGCTAGGTCCATCCCGCCGCATAAACCTGAGAAGGCCGAACGCGACGCGAAGGCGTGGGGGGTGAACTCGAAGGACCCGAAACAGATCGAGTCTTCCAAGATCGGTGACGACAGTGTCGATGAAGTTGATGCCGACGCAGAAGTGGCCGGCGTTATTGGAACAGTCGATGATGTGCCTTGAACGAGCAGGGTTCCTATAGACGGCGCCAATTGTCGAGGGGCTCTTCGGCAATGCCCACCATGAGGGGCTTTGGGTTGATGGAATCCTGCAGGTTAGCACGAGACGTCGGATACCAAATGAACAGAAGACGAGATTTACCCAGGTTCAGGGCCCTCGATCAGGTAAAATCCTTACTCCTGCTTGTCTGATCTTGATTATCGATGAAAAATGTTACAATGGGGCAGCCGATAGACTGCATGGTGGTGGTCTCGCCGAGAGGCAAGGTTTCTAGGGTTTACTGTATGCGAGATTTGTGTAGGTGTCTCCGGCAGGCCCTCTCCTGGCCTTTATATAGGAGGCCAGGTCCCGAGAGTCCTGCACGGATTCTACTAGATTACAACAAGATCTAATCTATCTTTTCCTTATGTGACGTTTCCCTGCCTTGTCCATCAAGAACTCGCCTCCTTCCTTCTTTTCAGCGCTGCAAGCGACGTATTGGTCCTTCATGGGCTGCGGTGATCTTCGCGGGCCCCCTGTCGGGCCAGAGGAGGTAGGCCAATGTCTGGTACCCGAAGGGTAATGCCCATATCAATGGACTTAATCTCCCCATCCACCTGGATGAAGGGCGCTCTACCGTCTATGATGGATTGTCCATAGCATATCGTGGGTAAAGCCGTATGAACGGAAGATGTCTACCGGGGATATGTGAGTGCGGCAAAAGGGTGGGTATGCGGGGTCGCGGAGAAGGACAGTGATTGGCTTGGATCTTGTACTGGACCCCAGAGCAAGGAAGTGTGGACAGGATGAGCTGCCTGGTTGGCAACAAGGATAAGGTCTCTCATGGGTAAAGTAACACATCTCTACAGAGTGTATTGAATTTTGTTGCTTGTCACTCCCTGTTTCGGGAAGGAACTACAAACGCGGCAGGAAAGGAACTCCATAAAGTTCTGGTCAACCTGTGAAGACTGACGGACATAGTTTTTTAGAATAAAATAAACTTTTTAAAAAATGATTACGAAAACTTGCATTTGCCTACGACTTTCTGGTCTATGGCTGTAGCTAGTGCATGATACACCTATTTATATTATTGAACTTGCTGAGTATGCTCGTACTCATCCGTTCCCTCTTGACCCCCTTGCTTAGATTTAAAGTCACCGAAGGAGGAACTACCGTGGAACTCGAAATCAAAAGAGTCAACTACAACAAGATGGAGAACCCAATCAATGAAATCAATGGAGTCAACTTCTACATCAGCTGGGGTGGAAACCTATAGAAGGGAATCATTTTCCTAATCCTAGCATCTAAATAGCTAAAGTTTTATCAGATTTCTTTAGCAAGCCAAGTACATCTAGAACTAGAGTTAGCCATAAGTTAGTCTACGAGTTGTTCTTTTGGAGCTTTATTTGAAGTTTTACCTTACAGTAAAGTAGCAGACTGTGTTGATCTTCTATAAACAGGTCGTGTGTACTTCTATAGACATGTCTTGGACTCACATATGTTTCTATTGTACCACTTTAAGGGGTGTAATACTAGTGGAACTGTGTTTCATTGGTGTTATGTCAACGACTTACGTACTACACCATGCAGTGATATGCTCGGTCACCGCAAATTACTTTTTGATTCTTATCCTCCAATTTTTTTAGAAAGTACTATTAATGTTGTTTTCTGATCTATCTCTTTTCATATTAGAGATAGAGGCAGCCACTTAGCTCGAAGTTACCCCTAAAGATACGCCCATTTTTTTCACCCTATGTAGAAACACGTCATGCGGAATGGAAGACAGATCGACTGCTCGTACATTGGGGATGTACCTACGAGTAAAGTAGCATTTTTGGCATGTGCCAACTGCTGACCATGATCAAATTAAGTAGCAACACACATGCATTTAACAAGTAAAATAATAAATAAGGTCCGTATGTGTCTATCGAGTATCGATGTAGAGGCTGGGGCTCAGCGTCCATTTGGAAAAAAGGTAATACCCTGTTGTGAGTGATTTAGCCCAGATTTGTCGAGGATAAGGATGAGCGAACCTAAAAGCATCTCCAGTCGCGTTCTTCAATTTTTTCCTAAAGATTTTTGGAACGCGTCGGACATTTTATCGTTCTCAGTCGCGCATCCCAAAGGCTCTTTCCGCCCGGTGCGGCCATATACGCTGTCCGGCATTCCGAGCCCATCCCCGCTACACAGAGAATACTCCGGGAAAGCCGAACAGAGCGAGAAGCGAGGCGGGGAGTGGTGGGTCCGACGCGTCATTGACACACGAACAAGTTTAGGTGGCGTTTTTGGAGAACGCGGCTGGGCAGCGACGTCCCCCAAACGCGGCACGAAGAAACAATATCCCTCAAAAACTAAATCTGAAGCGTTTTGGGGAACGTTTTGAGAGGGATGAGACTGAAGATGCTCTAAATGTTGAAAAAGCTCAACTCTCACTAAGCATTCAAATATGGGCAGGCCCGTACTTTACACCGGCACAAAGCACCTTTCTTTGAAGGAAAACATTACTACTGTACTGCGTGTATAAAGCACTTTCAAGTCTCCACGCTCTTGTGAAAGCCCAGTGAGCCCCGGTGCTCCTTTTTCTTTTTAATTCGACGGAGATGCTAGTGGCTCGTGTCTTCTCCGCTTCGCTGCTCCCCTTTCCACACCCTGAATTCTTCTTCCTGCGTTGACTCGAGAGCTGCTCCTACCAGATCTGATGGAGGCAGCAAAAGACACTTCCCCGGAGGCCTCGATTGCATGGCTGGTGCAAACCATCCTCGCAACCCTCCTGATGGACAAGATGGAGGAGTGGATTCGACAAGTCGGGTTTGGCGATGACATCGACATGCTCAAGTCGGAGATCAGGCGAGTCGAGATAGTGGCTGATGCTGTGATTGGGAGGGCGGCCGAGAACAAGACACTAGCACGATCTCTCGCTCGTGTCAACGAGCTGCTCTACGAGACCGACGATGTTGTGGACGAGCTCGACTACTGCAGGCTTCAACAGCAAATCGAAGGAGGTAAGCGTACTGTATGTAGATCCAGTTTAAGTGTGTAATTGTTACAGTAGTTTCGATATTTTATCGTCCTTCAAACGAAAATTAGGTTTTACTACGGTACTACTTATCTGATGAAATTTAAAACCTTGCTCTTCTTTGTCCATGATTCGTTATTCGATTGGCACAGTTACATGGGACGAGCCCGAAGGTGTGTATGGGGCTGAACGAGTCGATGACATATCGATTGGCGATGCTGATACACCGGTGAATAGCAGTGTTGGCAAACTACGATCCGTGGTATGGGAACACTTTACGATCACAGAAAAAGATAACGGAAAGCCTGTCAAATCAGTGTGTAGATATTGTGCCAAAGAGTTCACATGCAAGACCAAGAACGGAACATCATCTATGAACAAGCATGTCAACAAGATTTGTACGAAGAAACCTAGAGCGCATCCACTAGTCCTTTCAAGGTACTTACGAGAATTTACTCTTTACATTGATCGGGACAATATTAGAAATCGTTTGTATGGATTTGCTTGTGACGAGCGGTCAACCGTCGACCATGGGATCTCGTGTATATGCGCACATAATGTTGAATAGGGTGTGGCTAATTATCGGTAGACTGACAATTAACTTACTGCCTAGATTTATCGCAAAAAAAAAAAACTTACTGCCTAGATGACGTCATCAAATTCGAGTTGCAACCCATGTTGTAACTCATAACTAACACGAATCATGAAAAATTCAAACGATTCAAAGCATTTTTCTTAGTTGCTTTCCGACTTGTAAGTGAAAAAAAATTGGAATTGAAAAAAAAAGTTAGTTGCAATCCAACTTACAACTCATATCAAGAGTCACGATGTAGTAGGATGATGTAGTAGGATGGTGTAGAACTTGACTGTGCACTAAGTACGACAAAACCGTATTAAATATTGGAAGCAATGCGAGACCTTCTATAAGTACTTTCAAGACACCAATATTTTTTTTGATAAAGAGTGTTTTATTACTTAAAACATTTAAGTATTACATCCGGCCAATTGACAGTTAGGATGAACACAGCACTCGTTCCTCAGCAAAAGTGCAAGTACAAAAAACAACGCACCATACACGAAATCAACATGAAACTGTATCGGCTCCTAAGAGCATCTCTACCCGCGCCACCCAAAATGGTAACCCAAATGGTTCGATTCTGTTTGTTTGGGTCGCATCGCAGACAAAATTTGGATCCGGGGCCTGCTAGGCCAGCGTCTAAAGTGGCGTGACCCATTCGATCCGCGCTGGCCATTTTGGCCCGTTGGCCACAAACAACAAAATTAATTGAATTGAAATGAAAACTAAAATCACCAGAAAATTCGAAAAATATTTCATTCATTCAAAATTAATTTAAATAAGAAATAAAAAAGGAAAAACCTACGCCCTAATTCCCAGCGCTGCCATCTCCTTCGTCGTCAGAGACAAAGTCGATGAACGGTGGTGGCGTCTAGGCCCCTGCTGCGCCCACTCAGGGATCAACGATGGCATCTACTGCAGCGGGGTGCGGCACGTACTGCAGTGAAGCCATCGGCGGCAGGTACTGTGGAGGAGGTGGCACCATCTGGCCGTTCGAAGCGGCTTGCGGCGACGCGTGCGATGGTAGTGGTGGTGGTGGTGGTGGAAGAGAGGCTGTGTGCTCAGCCACCATGCCCATAGCCGGACGACCCTATCCAGGCCGTCCAACGTCCACTTCACCTCCTCCTCGGCCTTGGATTGCTCGATGGCGGAGGCGATGACCACCTCCTCATCGTAGTCATCGGGGGCAAATGCCTCTGCTTCACCACAACAGGAGGTGCGCCGTCGTTGTCGTCCTCCTCCTACTCGTCCTCGCTGGCCACGGCAGCGAGGATGTCGTACGCCTTGTCAGGCTGGAAGTCCCGGACCTCACTAATCGCTCGACGGGCCTCGTGCTCCCTCGCCAGAAGAGCGCGGCAGAAATTGGCCCGCTGGTACGCGCACTCGTACCGCAGCGCCGATGGGAGACGCTGGATGCGGGGGCACATCTCGTCTTCTAGTGCGTGGTTTTAAGTTGGCACCGACACCCGACACCCTGGCTTTGTTGAGATGCCAGCCATCGGGAAGCGAGACGTCGTGGTGTCGGCACGGGTCGGCTTGTTCCCAATGCCTCTGGCGCTCCAGTAGAGGCACATAGGCATGTCGCATTCCTGTGGCAGCGGTGGCTGGTAGCGTGCCAACGCCACAGCGGATTGCGGCCCGACGCGCCCTTGGAGACGGTAGAAGATTTCTTCAGTGTGCAGGTAATCAACATGGCGAAGACGTCTGGCGACGGCTCCGTGACAAGGGGCCTCCCTCGGTGTCGTTGGCCATCTTCTTCATCGGCGGTGGTGTCGGTGGTTGCATCGGCGATGGTTTGCTGGCAATGGCACTGGCCGTGAGAGTGGGGAGGAGAGACAGGCGGAGAGTTGGTTTAAGTAGCCCTGGCCATCAATGCCAGCGTAGGCACGCACAGCTTCCAGCTCCATCGGCATCAATGTCCATGGCTACTGCCGCCGATCAGCCTTCTGTCGTCGGGTCTCTTCCATGCGGGCCTACGGTAGACGCGGGAGGACACGCGCACTGTCAGCGCATTCACATCCGTTCCCCAAATTTGGTGGACGGATGGGTTGCGCCGGATGGGTCGGTCCGTTTGTGCCGCACCGTTGCAGCGTATGCGGCTTGTCCTCCTGTCCGCGCGGACCGTTTCGGATGGGCCAGGACTGGATGGAGATGCCCTGAGGCGGAGGATGTTGAATCCTGAGATTATGCTTCCACCCATGTCGGATAATAAAGTCCGTTGCCGTGTCCTCCAACCATGTAGATGTAAGATACAAGGCAATGGGTGGGAAGCGTTGTACCCCGTTGAGGGCCGTTGTTACGTGTTAATATAGGCAGGGAGAGACCCATGTCGTGGCTTACAATCTAGGGTTTGTTACATGCTAACAACTTAGAATCTTATCCCTTATAATCTCGAGATAGATCTATACAAGGTAGTTATAACCTTGGCGTGTACACCAGGTACTAATAGTAGACACCTGTGTAAAGAGGTCGCGGTTCTCCATATGTTGAAGAGACGACCAAAAACCTACGATCACCCTATTTAGCTAATTGCCGAAAATATTAGGAATTCTACGGTGCCGGGTATAAGGTATAACCTATTTAGATGATTGGCCATATAGATCTTACAAATTGGCAATGGAAGAATATGTTTTTTTATTATCTCATCCTGGTGACAAAAGACATACTTTTTTACTTCTCTGCCATTTACGCTTTACAAGATTGTTCTTCGTCTTCAAAGGTTTCTTCATCTTCTAAATGCTTTTGTTATTAAAAATCTATTTAATAGGTTGGATTATTACTCTATTTAGAATCTACAGAGAATTTACCACTCGTTTAGGTCCTAACACCTATACACCCAGGTCCAAGCTCTCCCAAGTAAGGGTGGATGAGAGCCAAGCCTCTCGAATTAAGCTGGCAAAAAGCTCGTCATTCTCGGGCCAAGTCTCGTTTTGCAGCTAGGCTAGAAACAGTCTATAAGCCAGTTTCACCCCGTTGGTTTTGTCCACCGTCTCCAGCAAACAAGATCTAGTAACCTGTCTTACTAGATGCGGTTCTGAAACCGGTTGGATAGATGGAGCATAGAATAGTAGAGGATCCAACATGCAGGACACGGCGATCATTAGAAATTCATCACCGCACATTATAATTACTATATCTCACATCAGAAGTTCCTCGCACATAAAAGTAACAACTCGGCATCCACATAACAGAGCTCTTCTTCTGGCCATATTATCAGCACTCTTGTAACTCTCGTGCGACCGAGGTGCTCCGCTCCTTTGGTGTCTTCCCTCATCATAAAAGGAAGCTATCTTATCTTTTTGAATTTATCATCGCACTTCCATACCACTTCCGCTGCTCATGTAGCTTATGTTTTATATTCTCATGGAAGCGAACTACTCCTTCCAGTCCTTTTTAATTGACTTGAATTAATAAAAAAATTGTACTAAATTCGAGTCAATTAAAAAAGACCGGAGGGAGAATATATACTTCCTGCCAGATCATCAGCACTCCCATCACCTTTTGGACCTGGTTCCTCATTTCCTTTGAAGCCAACCAACTTATGCTTGACCCGTGACATTCGTGATTGTTAACTATGTCCCCGTTTGTGAAAGTATTTTCTCATGTCCTTTTCATACAAGCAATTTACATTAGTAATAGAAATTCATCCAAATAATCTATGTGAAAAAGATCATCTAAACTTATTGTGTTTTACTTGGTCTGAAGCTAGCAGCACGAGTAGCGGGGATGTTGGGGAGGGGTTCCTCGGCGAGCAGCAGTCTCGTCTAGTTGGGCAACGTCAACGGCTGCAAGAAGCGGCCCCATCACATTTTGGCTACTTCTTAGGCATCTCCTCCGATGGCGGCCAAGCAAAGAGATGGCAGTGCAAGGACACGTCAGTGTGGAGGACCGAGATGGTCGACGGGGTAGACAAGGTCGTTCAGGGGTTGGGGAAACCCCTACTACTTCAGGGCCACAGAGTGAAGGGCTAGTGACACCTAGGGTCATTGGCATGGATACCCTAAGGGTTTGATGCCGAGGATGGTTCATGTACTGCGCCATTGATCCCTTGTTTAGTTTCTTCAGCACAAAGCGAAATCACAAAGTTGAGGCATTAAATAAATAGGAAACTCAATAATAATACGCGTGTTGCTGCGAGAAAATATAAAAGAAGTATGCAGACATTAAAGTTAGGAGGCATGCAAAATTATTGATAGAGTACAGACATCATAGACTGTGTATAAATTGTGTGAAAAGAGTAATTATCCCCAGATGTTGCAAATGATATATTTGACAGATAGGTTAGGCTAACACAATAATTATAATGTTTGATATACCATAGTAATGGAGCATTAGTTACCCAAAACATCACAGGAATAATTCTAACTTGCTTGATATGGGAAACTTAGCAGGGTAAGCATTTTTTGCAAAATTACATGAGACGCTCAACCATCTTATGCCTAGTATTTCATATTTAAAAATGAGGAGTGATTGTATCGGAAATAAAATTGATATGTATACCACATATCATTGAGTTTATAGAGAACCGTTTCTTTCTGAGGGGTATTGAGCTGTTTTAGATTTCAGAGTCAAGTAAATAAGTTTTGCCACAACTTCCATTCTCCCAAAATCTTATTTCAATGGAAGATTAGCAAGCACTAATTTTCCCTATTGCAATTAGCAAGCACTAATTTTCCCTATTGCAATTAGCAAGCACTAATTTTCCTTGAAGGGTATATATATTTTATCTGATACACGAGTTAGATTTCAGAGTCAAGTAAATATGTTGTCATCACGTGACGTACCGTTCAGGTCGAGGTGCGACAGTTGTCGTCGTAGCGGTAACGTTGTTGATGATAATGTTGGTGAAGACGGGTCGAAGTAGACGGCGTTGAAGATGACGGTAGGCAGCACCGTCCGACTTGGACGGAAGATGACCCGTGATGAAGAGCGTGAGCAGTCGCGTAGAGCGCTTCCAAAAAACCTAATTCACCATCTCCCATACAGGATCACAAAGGCGAGTGGTTCCGAAGATCTGCTCTCCCGTTCGTCGGTGCATGCCGGCGGGCGGGATGGAGTAGGCTACGTTGGCGGCGCAAGCAAAGAGAGGTGGTAAAACCCTAACCCATGTATCTGATGTGTTTCTACGGCAGCCAGCCAAAAGATTATATAGGCTTAGGAAACTCTAGGCAATATGGGCCACGTCCACGTCGCACGTTTCTAGTCGGTTACAGATAGCCCACGATCCGGGAGTGACCCGAACTAATTAACTGCGACGCGTCCGTCTAAGACTCTATTCATTTCCTAAACTGCAAAAAGAAAGGAAAGTTGAGACGAGTGAGCGAGGAGGAGGAGGAGGAGCGTGCGTGTACCACTTCTATTCTCACTCACTTACTAGTGGTGGAACAACCCACCTTATAAGGTGGTCTAACTTCCTCCCAACTTTCCATGTGGGACTAAACTTTTCACATCTTGCGACTCCCTTGTGAGCTGCCAACAACTTGGGCTCAAACTCACATGGGCTACCACATATGTGGGCATTGTGATTTATAGGAAAATCTAAAATCTAATATGGGTCACTTTATATGGGCCCAATATTTTAACAATCCCCACCAGATCTTAAATGCCCATTTAGAGATTTACCAATAATCGTTGCTTGTTTATATACCAGTGTTTCTACAGAGACTCTTAAGTTAAACTTTTGCCTAGAGCTTTAAGCTACATCCATTCACACTTGAACAATGGACTAAGCCTTGAATTGCAAGTTTTGCGTGAACATGTTTCACTGAAATTCATAACCACTATATGGCTGCGAGTAGCCTACCCCGTGGGTGAAGCATATACGTCATACTTCCTGGTCTCTTCATGAGTTTAAAAGAGATCATCCAAATCTCATATATTGCGACGTTTAACAATCGAACTCATATAGGTGTGTTCTTTCAGAAATGCTCTATAGGACAGCATTTTTGTTATAATAGCCAATAGAAACATATTAAGGCATGTTGCCAACCTGCCTTACAACCATTGAGAGTTATGCATCTTCACATAGAGAGGGTTACAGAATACACTCCTCAATTAAACAACTAGCTTGTTTTTTCTAGGTCCTAATTCAGGGGATCTCCAATCACAAAGGTTGGGTTACTATTATGGTGTAACATCTATGGGTCTCAAACCCATCTCTCTCGATGCACTTTCTATCACATTATGTGATAGTCCCTTCGTAAAGGGATCTGCCTGGTTTTTATCTATTTAAATATATGTAACAGTTATTACTCCGAAGTTTCGCAATTTTCTAACAGACTTCAAACGTCTCTTTACGTGTCTTCATGACTTCACATTATCCTTAGAATCATTCACTTTGATAATTACTGTTTGATTGTCTCAATTCAAAATGATTGCCGAAATAGGTTTTTCAACCACAGGCGAAGTCCATCAAGAGCTCACTCAGCCATTCTGATTCAACAGTGGTTCTGTCTAAAGCAGTAAGTTCTGCTTTTATAGTTGACCTCGTCAATATGGTTTATTTGTAAGATCTCCATGACACTGCGCCACATCCAAATGTAAATACGTACCCACTAGTGGCTTAGAGATCATGTACATCAGAGATCCAATTCGAATCACTATATCCCTCAAGCACAGCTAGGTGCCCTGAATAGTGAATCACGTAACTTATTGTACCACATTGATAGCGCATTACCCTATCAAGTGCATGCCAATGATCAGTACCCTGGTTTGACATGAACCTACTTAACTTGCTTACATCAAAAGAGTTGTCGGGTCTAGTTGTGCTCGCTAAGTACATGAGTAAGCCAATGATCGGAGAATATCTCAATTGATCTATGGCATCCTTCCGGTTCTTGATTAATATCACACTGGGATCATAAGGTGTTGGAAAAGACTTGCTATCAATATAGCCGAACCGGCTCAAGATCTTCTCAACATAATGAGATTGCGTTAAAGTAAACCCACCCTCGTCCTTAAGGAGCTTAATGTTCAGAATCACATCAGCTTCTCCCAGATCTTTCATATCAAAGCTCTTTGACAAGAAAGACTTGACTTCGTTTATTACATTCATGTTTGTATCAAAGATCGGGATATCATCCACATACAAACATAGTATAACTCCTTCGCCCCCTACCACTCCTTCGCCCCCTACCATGGCGATAGTAAACATACTTATCAGCCTCATAAACGACAAAGTCAACAGAAGTTAAAGTTCTTTCAAACTTTTCAGACCCACCGGAACAAGGCCGGCAGAAAGAGGGCGGTGGATCAAGATCACAACAACGCTCCTTCCGCATGATCGCACCGAAATGCATCGTCGAGGAAGAATACCAGCACCGCTGCCTCGACCAGAGGACTCCGCCCCGGCCACCGCGCTCGACCGAAGTGCTCACGCTGCCCGAGCCGCACATGAATGCCATCACCACGATCTCGCCCCAGCTCCTTCCGCACTAGGGCCCACCAGCGCAGACAAGGCCAGCGGCAGCGAGGATCTACCCCGGGGATGAGCTTTTGGTGGCGGCTAGGGTTAGCCCCGGTGTCGCCCTAGGGAGCATCATGTGAGCGCCTGATAATCCCGTTTAGTGCGGCTAGGGTTAGGGTGACTTAGATAGACGGGAGTGGAGATTTTATAAAGGCATGATGTGGCTTTCTGGACTACTAAACTTGGCAAGGGAGCTGACGAGGCGGTTCCTTGGCAATGCCCACCATGAGGGGCTTGGGTTTTAGAGAAAGGCGATGATGGAAGTTCCGGGAGCGAGGGAAGACACGACGTACCCAGGTTCACGTCCCCGCGGTGGAGGATCGCTACGTCCTGCTAACAATCCACTATATGAATATATGTGTACAGGGGGCCGCTATAGGCGGGGCTATTGTATCTAGTCTAGTTCTAATCTGCGGGTTGCGATGTCTAGGCGTGTCGCCTCTAAGATTTATGTTTCTGATTGTGTCTAAGGGGTGCTCCTGCCTGACTTTATATATCAGCCAAGCTAGGTTTTACAAGAGTCCTAGTAGGATTCGTATTGGAGTCTTCTTTCCTTGTAGTCCAAGTTGAGACGCGTGCTGGTCTAGTCTTGTCGAGTCCTTGTGCTGGTCCATCTTGATAATCTGTATCGGGTATGGCAATGTTGAGTACCCAAAGGGTTATGCCCACATCAGTAGCCCCCGAGTGTCTGGCCGAAGTGAGGCTTCGGGCAAAGACTAAAGTTGTCATCGTTCGAATGTTTTGATCATCTCTTGAATGTTGAATCTTGTGCTTGATGTAGTGTCGAAGTTGCTTTCTGTCGGGTGGGCGAAGCGCTCCCAATGGGAGTAGCCCCCGAATCTATGGGCGGGTGCTTGCAGCCGCACATAGACTCAAATTGTACTACTCGAAGATGTTGATGTTGATGCCGACGTCTTCTGGTTTATTCTTCTTTGTCGACGAAGCTGCTATTTTTTTTATCGGGTGCGCGACCAGCGCTCCCGATGGGAGTAGCCCCCGAGCCTGTAAATGAATATGAAATAGTCATGTATAGGGTGTTAAAAATGCTCAGTCGAATACCGTAGATTTCCTCGAGTTCCAAGAAGATGGTGATGATTTTGATGATATCATAGATAGAGGAGTCGACGATTTGGATGATGTCCCGATAGGACTCGATGATTCAGATGATATTCCGGAGGAGGTGATAATTCAGATGATATTTCGGAGGAGTCGATAATTCAGATGATATTCCGGAGGAGTCGATAATTCAGATGATATCCCGGAGAAGGCGATAATTCAGAAGATGTCCCGATAGGAGTCGATAATTTAGATGATATTCCGGAGGAGTCGATAATTTTATCGGGTGCGCATCTAGCGCTCCCGATGGGAGTAGCCCCCGAGTCTAAGCACGGATGCTTGCAACCGTGTGTAGACTCAAGTTGAGCAACCCAATGTTACAATTTTCTTCAGGTGCCGTTGACACATTGTTGTTTGTTTCAAGGGGTAATTCTTAATGCACCTTGAGCATCATTGATGCCATGGTCTGTAAGTTTATCGGAGGCGAATCTTTGAGTGTTCAGCTCTTGTTGCAGGTTCGCTGAACCCGTAGTAATGGGCAACTTCGCTTCATTCGATGATGTATGTTTGGGCGGCAGCCCTTGAATTAAATCGAAAGGACTGTGCCTGCCGTCGACTCCGTCACTCTTTAGTACTTCTGTAGTTTAAAGTACCGGCATGGGCCTTGTTTGTAAGTATATAATTGTGTATCCTTGCTATCCGCAGCACTCTCGCAATCTTGAGGCTTTAGCAAAAGGATATTTATATGAGAGTTATCGGGAGCAATTTCTTTGAGTGATCAACTCATGTTGCAGGTTTGATGAACCTGTCGTATGTGCAACTTTGCTCAACCGATGAAGTATGTTTTGGCGATAGCCCCCGAACGAATCGAAGGAACTGTGTCTGCCGATAACTCCGTCGCTCTTAAGTACTTCTGTAGTTTAAAGTACCGGTCATGGGTCTTATTGTAAGTGTATATATGCTTACCCTTGCTATCTGCAGCGCTCGTAATTTCAGAGGCTTTTCTAGCAGAGGGTGAAAGTCCCGTTGATTTTGCCTCATAGCACTCGTAATTTCAGAGGCTTGGCAGAGGGTGAAAGTCCCGTTGATTACCATCTATTGCAGCGCTCGTAATTTCAGAGGCTTTTTTAGATGATAACTTCAGGTATAAAGAGTCTTCAAATTCCAGCGAACCAGTGCTCCCGATGGGAGTAGTAAAAATAGTTGGAGATCTTCATGTCTTCTTGAATTTCAATAAACCAGTGCTCCCGTCGGGAGTAGTAAAAATAGCCGGAGATCTTCAAAGAGTCCCCAAGTAATTCCAGTGCACCGGCGCTCCTGATGGGAGTAATAGTGTAAGGAGTCTTCATATTTATTTGAATTCCAGTGCTCAATAGTTCGAAGATAATCCAAGAGCCCCCGAGTAATTCCAGCGCTCCCGATGGGAGCGCATCGGGTCAATATTATATAAGATGATATCCATTGAATATTTCAGATGATGAATCCATTGACCCGATAGTATATCGGATCAATATTATATAGCCGTAGGAGATAAATCCATTAATAACCATAGGTGATGAAGCCATTGACCCGGGAGTTCATTGGGAGAAGATATATCCAGAGCTGAAGAAGATAAGTCCATTGAGTAATCATAGATGATGAAGCCATTGACCCGGGAGCACATCGGGAGAAGATATATCCAGAGCCGAAGAAAATAATTCCATCGAGTAATCATAGATGATGAAGCCATTGACCCGGGAGCACATCGGGAGAAGATATATCCAGAGCCGAAGAAAATAATTCCATCGAGTAATCATAGATGATGAAGCCATTGACCCGGGAGCACATCGGGAGAAGATATATCCAGAGCCGAAGAAGATAAGTCCATCGAGTAATCATAGATGATGAAGCCATTGACCCGGGAGCACATCGGGAGAAGATATATCCAGAGCCGAAGAAGATAATTCCATCGGCTATGGCGAGGCCAATGTGGAAGAAGGTCGCATTGCGGACGCAGTCGAAGTAATTCAATATTTGATGTGACGGGCGCAGTCGAAATAGTTGTGCCACCAAAGATAGTCCATGCAGCCGAAATAATTGCGCCACCAAAGATAGTCCATGCGGCGGGCGCAGTCGAAATAATTGCGCCATCAAAGAAAGTCCATACCGGCGGGCGCAGTCGAAATAATTGCGCCATCAAAGAAAGTCCATGCCGGCGGGCGCAGTCGAAATAATTGCGCCATCAAAGAAAGCCCATGCGGCGCCTGGCTGACGTGGCCGATGAAGAAGACGTAGTTGATACGGCGGATCCACGACTGGCGAACACCCGAGTATATCGAGTCCGCAATGTCGGGTCCACAAGAAGCGAGCTCCGAGCGCATGATGGCGGGCGCGATCAACCGAGCAGAGCAGTCGAAGCTGGTTATTGTATCGGATGAGCGGCGCAAATACGCGAATCCTCTAAAGCAGCGGATGCGCGATCGGTGAATTCACAACGGACGTTCACGTTGACGGGTCTTGCTGGAAGTTCATCATGACGGGTGCATGCCAGCAAATTTGCAATTTAGTGTCGTGTCACGCCTCTTCGTGAGCTTACGCCAGCACGAAACGTGCTCTTCTCGAACTCATCATTGTTCAATTCCTGTGTAGAAGAATAGTGCTGCCTTGATTGCTTGGAGCCGATAGAATTCGAGCCAGAATAAGTCATGTTACGAAAATCTGCTTTGGCCGCATGCCGTCAAAGTACTCGTGAGCAGAGCTGAAATCGCCAAGCATGGTTGCCCCTCGTGATCTTGCAACGCCTTTTACTTCTCTTGTCATGATTGCATGCGGTGGATAGTGCCTCCAAATCAGATGACAGCTCACGGCAGCTTGATGCTTCCAACGCTTTTTTTTTTCTTTCGCAGATTCCCGTCCTTGCCTCATGTTCGTTCAGTGTACTGGACGCAAACAACATGTTGTGCTTTCTACGTAGATGGATCCCAACACCTTGATATCGATTGAGCGCGCTACGTATCTTCGAGAGTGCTGGATGAAGCCGATGCATAAATTTGACCGATAGATGCACTGCGCCGCTACACACGGACTATTTTGGCCGGAGAGTCCAGAAAACGGCCGCCCTCGCTGGTGACGATGCAGCCGATTAAATGCCATCTGGCCGTAGATATGATTAAACGGAACAATTATGATGATGGTGTTGAACAGGTCGGCGCGGGTGAAGAAGCCGATGAAGATCTCGTCGCAGATGTCGATGAAGGATCCCGCCCGGATGACAAAATCCAGTCGCCGCACTTCCCACAGACGGCGCCAATTGACGAGGCGGTTACTCGGCAATGCCCACCATGAGGGGCTTGGGTTTTAGAGAAAGGCGACGATGGAAGTTCCGGGAGCGAGGGAAGACACGACGTACCCAGGTTCACGTCCCCGCGGTGGAGGATCGCTACGTCATGCTAGCAATCCACTATATGAATATATGTGTACAGGGGGCCGCCATAGGCGGAGCTATTGTATCTAGTCTAGTTCTAATCTGCGGGTTGCGATGTCTAGGCGTGTCGCCTCTAAGATTTATGTTTCTGATTGTGTCTAAGAGGTGCTCCTGCCTGACTTTATATATCAGCCAAGCTAGGTTTTACAAGAGTCCTAGTAGGATTCGTATTGGAGTCTTCTTTCCATGTAGTCCAAGTTGAGACGCGTGCTGGTCCAGTATTGTCGAGTCCTTGTGCTGGTCCATCTTGATAATCTGTATCGGGTATAGCAATGTTGAGTACCCGAAGGGTTATGCCCACATCAGGAGCTTTCAGATATTTTTGTTTGTGATGAGCCCATGTCTGCAACGGAGATTCTTGAAGAACCATTGACAAACTTGTTGGTAACGGTCAATATATATTACCGTTGCGAATGCGGCTGGCTCGACGGTGGCCCATTGCACGCAACCCTATGGCCACACGTAGATACGTTTCATTAACTATGGCATGTCTCGTTGTTGTTGCCATAGCAGGTATCTATGTCGGTTCCTATTCACGCCGCTCACTTGGGCCCCGATAATCGGGGCCGCCTGAGGTGAATAACGGTTGGGCCAGGCCTATCAGCGCGGGGCCACATCTGTTTTTTTGGGTTGAACAGGTTATTCCGGTTTTCTACTGTTTTTGCCGGTTTTTTTGTTTTAATTCGGTTTTTTGCTCGCTTTTCAGCCTTTTCCATGAGTTCTTTTGAATTTTTTAAAATTGAACAATTTTCAATTTTGATTTTTTTAAGTTTAAACTTTTTTCTAGACTTGAGTTTTTTCAACTTTTTAAAATTTTGAACATTTTTCAACTTTGAACAATTTTTTAAGTTTGAACATTTTTAAGTTTGAAAAAAAATCAATTTTGAACTTTTTCAAGTTTAATTTTTTCCGGGTTTCAGTTTTTTTAACGTTTTAAAGTTTTGAACTTTTTTCAATTTAGAATATTTTTTCGGATATCAATATTTTTCAAAATTTGAATTATCTTATTCTCAACTATTTTTGTGTTTGAACTTTTTCAGATTTAATTTTTTTTCAAATTTAAATAGTATTTAAATCTAAACAGAAAGAAGAAGAAAATAAAGAGAATCCTTACCTGTTATTGGGCCGCATTAGGCGCGGCCCATGGCTAGAGGGCTCGAGGTGGGATGGAGCATCGCGCCCGCTTAAGGCGGGATATAGGAGCCCCGGTATCTATAGTATCGCTCTATACTAGTGTGGTCTGTTGCAAGTGTGATGTGGGCCCTGATTTCATGTATTGAATGATCTGATGGCAAAAGAAATCACCAACTCGAAGTATTATTCAATATTTAGGCCTGGTTGGATAGTTTTCTTATTTGTTACGGTATTCTGGAAGGCTCCTCCATTTTCTCTTCCATTCTTGTTTGGAGTATTTCGTTTTCGTTTCTTTTGTGTATCCCTTTTTTCTGCCCGTTTCCTTTTTTTCTCGGAAAATGGTCAAAAAGTTTCCGTTTAGTTTTCAACCCTATTGTCGAGGTTTTTCGCCGCCATTGCTAGTTTGGATCATATCTAGATTATTTTTTACCCACCTTCTTAATCCATCGGGGGGCAATAAAGATCAGAAGACATGATGTATAGCCTTTTTACCTGTTGAGGGGGGCATGAACCTGGTTATATCATGCTTATCCTTCTTACCCTACTGTAATTGGTTTAATAAACCGTCCCATTGTGGTAATTCTAATAGACAATTCACGTCTTCTTTTTCTTACTGTAGCACTGATGCTACTGCAAATGCAACACCTACTGTAATTGGTGATTCATCCACCAGAAAACGAAGGAGAGTGGATGAGTTAGCACAAACCACTGCATGTAATACACACAACCCTTGGGACAAGGCTACATTATCAAATAGGATACGAAAATATACTAGTCAGTTACAAGAAATCCGAGAGGAAGTGAGTGAGGCTCTCAAGCTACATGGATTAGACTTAGCTTCCAATTCAAATCACCATCGGAGTATATCCTTAGATCAGCAACTAAGGACATCGAGTCTTGTTCCAAGAAAAGTGTATGGAAGAGTTGCAGAAAAGGACTCCATTATAAAGATGATAACAGACGAAAGATATGATGGTGTAGTTGTTCTGCCTATCGTAGGCATTGCAGGTGTTGGGAAAACAACTCTTGCTCAACTTGTATACAATGATCCAGATGTAGAAGCTCAATTTGACCACAGGGTATGGGTTTGTGTGTCTCACAACTTTGACGAAGTGAGTCTGACAAGAGAGATATTAGACTCTATTTCTCGAGAAAGGCATGGAGAAACAAACTGTTTTGCGAAGCTTCAGGAGATCTTGAAGAATCATGCCAACTCAAAGAGACTTCTACTTATTTTAGATAATGTATGGGATGACAAGAACGATATCCAATGGGGCAAAATGCTGGTTCCTCTGGTATCGACTCATGCGAAGGGTAATGTGATTCTAGTGACAACTAGAAATATGATTGTTGCGAAAAGGTTAGGCACCATCAAACCAGTCAAGTTAGATGCTCTGGCAAATGATGACTTTTGGTTATTGTTCAAATCATGTGCATTTGGTTATGAGAACCATGAGGAGCATCAAAGTATAAGTATCATCGGGCAGAAAATAGCTGGCAAGTTAAAGGGCAACCCATTAGCAGCTGTATCTACAGGAGAACTATTAAGGAAGAAACTTAACATTGGTTACTGGACAAACATTCTAGAGAACGACGACTGGAAATCCATGCAGCTCAGTAGAGGAATCATGTCTGCTCTGAAGCTTAGCTATGATCAACTTCCCTACCATTTACAACAGTGTTTCTCGTATTGCGCTATATTCCCTGACAGTTATCAATTTCTTGGTGAGGAGTTGGTCAGTTTTTGGATAGCACAGAGATTTGTGAAGTATAACAACTCTAGTCAGAGTCTGGAGGGGATAGGATGGAGCTATCTGATTGATTTGGTCAACCTGGGCTTCCTTCAAGAAGTTGAAAGAGAAGAACCCTATCTAGGTAGTCAAGCTCTATATGCCGTGTGCGGAATCATGCATGATTTTGCTATGATGGTTTCAAGGGATGACTGTGCAAGTATATGTGGTTTGCAGCGCAACAAAATGTCTCAAACTCTACGGCATTTGTCGATAGTTACTGGATCTTCGTACAACAAAGATAGGCATGGGGAGTTTGAAGAAAATCTGAGAAATGCAATTACATCAGTTAGCAAGTTGAGGACATTGGTGTTACTTGGGCACTATGACTCTTTCTTCTTACAACTGTTCCAAGAAATATTTCGAAAGGCACATAATGTACGTGTGCTGCAGATGTCTGCAGCATCTTCTGATATTCTGAAACGTGGGTATGATGAGGTGGATGGGGCTCTTCCTCAAGTTTTGAGTAAGCTGTACCATCTTCAAGTATTAAACGTCGGCTCATACACTGATCCTATTATACCTGATGGTATTGACAATCTTGTTAGCCTCCGACATCTTGTTGTGCACAAAGGAGTATACTCTGCCATTGCTACCATTGATAGCATGACATCATTTGACGAGCTACATGGTTTTAAGTTCAAAATTTCTAGTGGCTTTGAGATGACACGATCCCAAACCATTAGCCAGTTTGTACAAGATTCAGTGCATCAGCTAGATAATGTCAAAAATATGAAGGAGGTTTATGAGGCAGTACTGAAAAAAAACGAGCTCTTGGAGAAACTGCACTTATCCTGGAAGGGATCTTCAACGGGAATAGGCGTGGAGCTCTTGCCAATGGCAATGGAGGAATGCGGCTCAAGTTCTGAGCCTTGTATGGGCACAGCAGGAGAGGTGCTTGGGGGTCTTGAACCACGTCGGCACATAATGACCCTCCAGATATCTGGGTACAGTGATGCTACCTCACCAACTGGGCTTGACAGCAATATCTCAGTTACCTCCTTGCTGACAATTCATCTATACGGTTGTGGAGAGTGGCAAATGCTTCCATCTTTTGAAAGGTTTCCCAATCTAAAAGCACTGGTACTGAGTAACCTGCAGAAAGTAATAGAAATATTGGTTCCATCACTAGAGGAGCTAGTTTTACTTGAAATGCCAAAGTTGGAGAGATGTTTGTGCACTTCCGTGGAGGGTATGAACTCTAGATTAACAGCACTGCAGATCGAGGAGTGCCATTCACTGAAGGAGTTTGATCTGTTTGAGAACGATGATAATTCCGACAGCAGGCGGAGGTCATGGTTGCCTTGTCTTAGAAAATTAATTCTGCGTGATTGCCCTGAACTGAAAGTGTTGAAGCCTCTTCCACCTGCAGTCACCGTTTCTGTTTTACGTATCAGTGGAGTTTCAACACTTCCGAGTATGAAGGGGTCATCCAGTGGACAGTTACATATTGGGTATATTGATGAGGAAGAGGATGGATGCAATTATACTGATGAATCTTCTGATGAGTTGAGGATACTGGATGACAAATTTTTGGCCTTCCATAATCTGATAAACCTCAAATCGATGATAATAATGGGTTTGCGGAATCTAACTTATTTCTCGCTGAAAGGTTTTAGTCATCTCGTCTCTTTGAAAAGTTTGGAAATAAGCACGTGCGAACAACTTTTCTCTTTAGATTTGATGCCACAGCATACCCTTGAAGATATGTCAGCTGTGAATTGCAGGGCCTTCCCGTGTCTTGAAAGTCTTAGTATCACATCATGTGGAATAGCAGGGAAGTGGCTATCTCTGTTGTTGCGACATGCCCCGGACCTAGAGGAATTGGAATTACTGAACTTATTTTCGATAGAAGAGGGAGAGTCGTCGTCAACAGAGCAAGATGACACATTGACAGGGTTAGCTCAAGACGGTCTCATGCACATTCTTCCAGTAAATCTCATCTCCTCTCTCAAGAAGATAACTATTAAGTGGTGCCCTCGTCTAACATTTAACTGGAGGGAAGAAGGCTTTTCTGGTTTCACCTCTCTTCAGGAGTTAAACGTTCGGGGATGCCCCAAGCTGTTCTCGTCTTCGGTGCATAAAGGCGGAAATAATGACCAGGCAGACGGAAGATGGATCCTCCCGACATCACTTGAAGATTTTGAGGCATCACTGGAAGAGTCTGAGATTTCTCAAGACTGTTCCAAAAGAACTACGCTGCAACCATGCTTTCCGGGTGATCTCACCAGCCTTAAAAAGTTATGTATACAGCTCAACGAAGGTTTGGAAAATCTACAGCTACACTCATGCACGGCACTGGAAGAACTAACAATTGAAGCCTGTGCATCGCTCAGTGTACTAGAGGGCTTGCAATCCCTTGGCAGCCTCAGGCATTTGGCATTATCCTTCTGTCATGGCTTGCCTCCATTGTTGGAGTGCTTTTCAAGTCAGGGCTATGAACTATGCTCTCGGCTGGAATCGCTTAAGATCGATGACCCATCTGTTCTTACCAACTCATTCTGCGAGCGCCTCACCTCCCTCCAATGCCTAACACTTGGATACATGGTGCTAACAGAGGAGCAAGGTAGATCCCTTGTGCTCCTTAAGTCCCTGCAACTGCTCGAATTTTTTTGTTGGTCTGATTTCCAAGATCTTCCTGCGGGGTTGTACCTCCTTCCTTCCCTCAAGTGGTTGAGGATATCCTATTGTCAGGGCATCACAAGGCTGCCGGAATCAGGTCTCCCGCACTCGCTGGAAGAACTGGAACTCAAAGAATGCACAAAGGAGCTTGCTGATCAATGCAGCCTGCTAGCAACAAACAAGCTAAGGGTCAAAATTGTTGATTGTACTTACTGATTCATGCACACCTTGGTAAGCACATATTTCTACACATGCAACATATATCGCTGGGTTACTTACGAGGAAATCGTGGTTCCCCAGGTAAATGTGCAGTGTGCTCGTTCCAGAACGAACAGTCTATCATTCAAGCTCTTCAACATATATCATGCAAACTGATAAGCCTGTATGCTTCGCTGTTCATTATTCGCTATTCGTTATTCATCTCGTCTTAAATCCAACCTGAGATGCCAGTTGATAGTCATCAGAAAATTTGGAAGATGAAGATCCCACTTGAAACTACGGTGTTTGCGTGGTATCTTCGGTCGTGGAGTATTTTTTACAAAAGATAATCTTGCTAAGCAGTATTGGCAGGGAAGTAACATGAGTAGGGAAATGCTATAGGGGGCAGCGCACAAGTCTAAACGCACGTGACCGGTATTAGTAGTCGCGAGCCAAAAGCACCCACGTGACTGGTACGTGCGTAATGGTAACGTAGCGGAGAGTAATGCACGCGACTAGTTGGTAGGGCCTGGCTGTACTCGGGTCAAGAAAGTACCCGCAGCGCGCGCTAATGGGGTATAGCATCCGCGTGTGCCTTTACTCGTTCGCTTCCAATATATTGAGCTAATGGGCGCGAATCAACCAAAATACTAGTCGCGTGCCCTATTTTAGGCACGCTGCTACTAACAACTTATTAGTAGCGTGCCCTATTTGAGCACCCTACTACTAATTCTTAAGATTTACACCCGATATACCATTTTTAGTTTTGAAAAAAATCATAGAAAATGATAGAAAGTCTAAAAAAATAAAATCTTTCAAAATGGCCATGTGTTATGTTATCTAGTTTTATGGAAAATTAAGAAACATGAATTTTGATATATTATGCCGTCATGTTTCAGTAAAACGGCTTTTGTGGTTGCATACGACCTCCGATGAAAACAGTTTTTTATATCAAAATGTATCTACGTAAAATTTTACATCCGATTTCAATGCTGTACGAGCGTTTAGAGAATTTTTAGATTCCAAAAAATTGTAAAGGAAAACAGAGTTTTTTTAGGTTTTAGATTTTGGCGCAAAAAAATTTCAAATCTGAAAAATTCTACCCTTCTCCACCTTATCCCCTCCTCCTCTTTCACTTCTCCACCTTCTCCTCTCCTCCTCTTCCACTTCTCCACTTCTCCACCATCTCTTCTCCTCCTCTTCCACTTCTCCACCTTCTCCTCTACCTCCTCTTCACTTCTCCACCTTCAACAGAAAGATGAGCACCACCTCCGGCGACCACCTCCTCTCCGTCCACCACCTCATCTCCGGTGACGACCGCCTCCTCTCCGGTGACCACCTCCTCTCCGGTGAGCACCTCCAACGCCCTGCTCCTTCGCCCACATCTGACGCCAACAACTCCCTCTGATGCCCTGCTCAGCCACCACCGACGCTCTGCTCCGCCACCATCGACGCTCTGCTCCGGCACACCGCCAATGCTCTGCTCCGGTGACCTTCTCCTTTCCTAGATCTCGTCAATGCCATGGACTCGATTGCTTTATTTTGGTTTTAGGGTGTTTTCTGTAAAATCACGTGGACAGCTGGGAGCTAGTCCCAGCTTTTTTTAAACTACAAAAAACACATACTAGCAGTGGGCTAAAAACGCGCAGACGACTTTTATAGTAATGGTAGTGTGCAAAGGTGGACACGCGACTGGTACCTAGACTACCGGTCGCGTGCGAGGTGGGAACGCGACTGATAGTGAATACCACTAGCGACGTACCAGTTGTGGGTCCCGCGACTGGTAGCCAAAATAGACACGCGACTAGTAGGTTTTTCTGTAGTAGTGTAATAAATGTGTCTTCTGTCATCATGATGAGACTATTAAGCACTTATTCTTAAAATGCAAATTTGATAGATCTATTTGGTCAGCCATAAAGGAACTAGGCTAAGCGGAATAGAGGGTAACACCATCCCTGACATCATAGCTGTCCTACCATCACCGCCGTTCGGAGCAAATTTCTGGGGCATCTCCATTGAAGACTGATAACGCGTGAAGCACACGTCCGTTGGGAACCCCAAGAGGAAGGTGTGATGCGTACAGCAGCAAGTTTTCCCTCAGAAAGAAACCGAGGTTATCGAACCAGTAGGAGATGAAGGCCACGTGAAGGTTGTTGGTGAAGGAGTGTAGTGCGGCGCAACACCGGGATTCCGGCGCCAACGTGGAACCTGCACAACACAATCAAAATACTTTGCCCCAACTTAACGGTGAGGTTGTCAATCTCACCGGCTTGGTGAAAACAAAGGATTAAACGTATGGTGTGGAGAATGATGTTTGTTTGCAAAGAACAACGAGAGAACAATGATTGCAGTAGATTGTATTTCAGATTTAAAAGAATGGACCGGGGTCCACAGTTCACTAGTGGTGTCTCTCCAATAAGATAAATAGCATGTTGGGTGAACAAATTACAGTTGGGCAATTGATAAATAGAGAGGGCATAACAATGCACATACATATCATGATGACTAATATGAGATTTACTTAGGGCATTACGACAAAGAACATAGACCGCTATCCAGCATGCATCTATGCCTAAAAAGTCCACCTTCGGGTTAGCATCCGCACCCCTTCCAGTATTAAGTTGCAAACAACAATTGCATTAAGTACTGTGCGTAATGTAAACAATACAAATATCCTTAGACAAAGCATTGCTGTTTTATCCCTAGTGGCAACAGCATATCCACAACCTTAGAACTTTACGTCACTCGTCCCGCATTCAATGGAGGCATGAACCCACTATCGAGCATAAATACTCCCTCTTGGAGTTACAAGTATCAACTTGGCCAGAGCCTCTACTAGCAACGGAAAGCATGCAAGATCATAAACAACACATATATGATAGATCAATAATCAACTTGACATAGTATTCCATATTCATCGGATCCCACCAAACACAACATGTAGCATTACAAATAGATGATCTTGATCATGATAGGCAGCTCACAAGATCTAAACATGATAGCACAAGAGGAGAAGACAACCATCTAGCTACTGCTATGGACCCATAGTCCAAGGATGAACTACTCACGCATCAATCCGGAGGCGGGCATGATGATGTAGAGTCCTCCGGTGATGATTCCCCTCTCCGGCAGGGTGCCGGAGGTGATCTCCTGAATCCCCCGAGATGGGATTGACGACGGCGGCGTCTCCGTAACTTTTCTCGTATCGTGGCTCTCGGTACTAGGGTTTTCGCGACGGAGTGTTTAAGTAGGCGAAGGGGCAGAGTCGGGAGGCGCCCGAGGGGCCCACCCCATATGGCGGCGCGGCCAGGGGTGGGGCCGCCCCCCTATGGTGTGGCCGCCTCGTGGCCCCTCTTCGTCTCCTCTTCGGTGTTCTGGAAGACTCCGTGGAAAATAAGACCGTGGGCTTTTGTTTCGTCCAATTCCGAGAATATTTCCTGTGTAGGATTTCTGAAACAAAAAACAGCGAGAAAACGAGAACTGGCGCTTCGGCATCTTGTTAATAGGTTAGTGCCGGAAAATGAATAAAAATGATATAAAGTGTATATAAAACATGTGAGTATTGTCATAAAACTAGCATGGAACATAAGAAATTATAGATACGTTTGAGACGTATCAAGCATCCCCAAGCTTAGTTCCTACTCGCCCTCGAGTAGGTAAACGATAACAAGGATAATTTCTGAAGTGACATGCTACTATCATAATCTTGATCAATAATATTGTAAAGCATATGAGATGAATGAAGTGATTCAAAGCAATGGTAAAGATAATGAATAAACAACTGAATCATATAGCAAAGACTTTTCATGAATAGTACTTTCAAGACAAGCATCAATAAGTCTTGCATAAGAGTTAACTCATAAAGCAATAAATTCTTAATAGAAGGTTTTGAAGCAATACAAAGGAAGATATAAGTTTCAGCAGTTGCTTTTCAACTTCAACATGTATATCTCATGGATAATTGTCAACACAAAGTAATATGATGAGTGCAAATAAGCAAGTATGTAGGAATCAATGCACACAGTTGACACAAGTATTTGCTTCTAAGATGGAAAGAAGTAGGTAAACTAACTCAACATAAAGTAAAAGAAAGGCCCTTCGCAGAGGGAAGCATGGATTACTATTTTTGTGCTAGAGCTTTTATTTTGAAAACATAGAAACAATTTTGTCAACGGTAGTAATAATTCATATGTGTTATGCATAAGACATCCTATAAGTTGCAAGCCTCATGCATCGAATACCAATAGTGCTCGCACCTTGTCCTAATTAGCTTGGATTTCCATGGATTCTCATTGCATTATATATGTTTCAACCAAGTGTCACAAAGGGGTACCTCTATGTCACCTGTACAAAGGTCTAAGGAGATAGATCGCATTTGATTTCTCGTTTTTGATAGATCTCAACTTGAGGACATTCATACCGGGACAACATAGAAAACAGATAATGGACTCCTCTTTAATGCATAAGCATTCAACAACAGATAGTATTCTCATAAGAGATTGAGGATTAATGTCCAAACTGAAACTTCCACCATGATACATGGGTTTGGTTAGTGGCCCAAAGTTCTTCTCTAACAATATGCATACTCAAACCATTTAATCATGATAAATCACCCTTACTTCAGACAAGACGAACATGCATAGCAACTGTCAACACCCGGATTTTTAAAGTCCGGATGCCTATTATGTCATACATCGCAATCCCAGGAAATTGTTGTTGCGAGGCATAATAGTTAAGTATCACAGTCATCATTCATTACAAACCATAATGTTTTACAACTTGGAATCACATGATCCATATTACACAAATAGTTGATCTAATGATCAACGAACAAACACAAGTTCATAGCGGAAGCGTAAGATACAAGGACTCTCTAGTCCACAGGCCAACGCTTGACGTTAGAAGCTCCTAGTTGTGGTAGACGTCCTGCTGATCGTCCTCCTCGTACTGCTGCTCGGCTTCATAGTCTGGCCATTTGAATAGCCAGGGACAAGGCCGTGAGTACTTTATGTACTCGCAATCTAATACTAATGTAAGTACTAACATTACTATTGAAGGTGTTCTAAGCTCTGAGTTTATTTGCATAACGCCAATTTTATTTCATAAACACTTTTGTAAACAACTCCTCAAGTGCTAACTAACTCAAGTGGGAACATTAGTGTCATTCCCACAACTCTGTTGTGAATCAAAGTCAAAGTCACCGTTCAATTTCAAGTTCAAAACCACCAGCCACATAGATATAAAATTCTGATGACGGAAACAGAATGGCCTTTCCAATTGTCCATATCCGCGGACGCGGCTATTCGAATAGTTCTACACTCTGCAGAGGTCGCACACTTGTGCCACAACATTTGATTACATCCGTCAGGGATAAAACCCTGAATAATCGTAACTCAGTACGCGGATCATCAACCGTTAACCTTTCACTTACACACCCTAGTATAGGCACCTCTCCCCATGAGCTTGGCCTCCCGGTGAAAACCAACTGTTAACCCGGGAACCGCACGGGGCTTGGCCGTACAATTCACCTTCAATTCACATCATTTCTCAACAACGGAGGCAGCCTCAAGCATAACCCCTATGACGTGTGTTCAGAGGGAACCCATACTAAGACACATAAATTTCCAGCTAAGCCCTACCCATAATCAGGTATTGTGGGGGTACTTAGTATTGGTAAGGTATCGCATCCAACTCAATCATCAGTTTTTAGCCAAAGTCACCAAGTCAACTTCAGTGTCATATTCACCTTCAAAATCTTTCAATGGAAATGACTAATCATTCCAAGGTTTTCACCATCATCATTTCACCAACACATGTTCCCATCTAGAGTAGTCATTTTAAAATTTAGCACTAGCCACTATGTGTGAGGGGAGCTAGGTATTTGCTTTACTTCTAGGCTAAGTTTGATACTCTTGTACTAACTCCATACTAATCTAGTAAATCATAAATCAAAAAGTACTTCGATAAAACAAGAGTAAATAAAGCTTGTAAAGTAAAACTGGGAAAATAGGATCATAAGCATAAAGTAAAAATGGGGTAATGCCTTGCTCATGGTGAGCTTTGCACTTTGCAAGAGTATTATCTTGCCTTGGTTGGGAAACAGGTCAAAGTGGTCTTCTTCTTCTTGGAAGTAGACCTCCTCCTCCTCCTGGTACTCCTCGGTACTAGCGTCTAAAATACGAATACGGGGTACACAATCATCACACCAAACTAATCTACTAAACTATGCACAAACATGGTTCACACACTTAAACTAGCATCACAATTGACTATTAAGTTGGTGGATGTGTTTTTTCTTATTATTTAAGAAAAATAATTTCCTCTCATACTAAACTTAAATGTTACTTTGAATTATTTAGAGAAATAATTTCCTCTCATTATCTTATTAAGATTTAATTCCTCTTATGCATAATATGTGACCTAGGTTGACTCAAGTCAACCTCTTCACACTTATCATTTGGAGAAAAGATTTAAATGAGGTAAGCACCTCATACCATTTAATTCTAGCATAACAAAGATTTAATATTACCAACAATTCCTATGGGACCTAAATAACCAGAGTCTCCACTTCATTTGGAATTGGTGGTGACAGATTTAAATGAGGGAAAACTCCCACATAAGATTTCTTAATAGTTTTGGACAATATCTTTGACTAGAAAATAGCCATAAAGGTATTTAAAACAACTAAACCATGATCATTCAAAGTAAGCATGGCCTATTTTTGTAGAAACAATTAGTATAAGTGAAAAGTGAAAATATTGGAGGTGGAATTAACTGAAAAGCATTTATGGTTGATTTTTAAGAATTATTATAAGGCAGAAAAGTCCCTGCCTTGTTTATTTTGTCACTTTAATTCTACAAAAGATCTAGGGTTCTATCCAGTGGCATTGTGTAGATAATTTCCTAAGGTTTCCAAAAATATAAAGTTTGCAAAATTTGGCTGAGTAGATTTGTCACAATTGAATTTCAAAGTTTGCATCAGATTGTATATTTCATCTAATTTCCAAATTTGAATTCAAATAGGTGGGCTTGCGCGGGAAAGGAACTTGGGCTGCGGAGAGAAAAAGAGTTGGGCCGGCCCACTTCGCGTCCAGCGCGAGCAGGCCGTCTGACGGCGGGTCCCACTTGTCAGTGTGATTTACTCACCGAACCGGTACGGGGAAGGGGAGGCGTTGGATCAGGCGATGATCTAACGGCCAGGGCTTGTCGTCGTCGACGGCGAGAAGCAGAGGCGAGCGCGGCGGCAGCAGGGGGTCGGAGGGGTCGTCGGAGCTCCGGCGGTCGTCGGAGTGGTGCGCCGCGACGTTGTCGACGATGGTGAAGCCGATGGAAGCAGCGGCGCGTCCTGGGGCGGCCTCCTTCTCCGGCGAGCTTCGGCTACGGGCGGCGGCAGCGAGCTAGCAATTGCGGCGGTGCGGTGGCTAATAGATGAAATTGAGGCGGCGAGGAGAACCGTGGTGAGGTGGGGAAGAGATTGGCGTGCTCAGTTTGGGGCGCGGAGTGCTCCTTTTATAGCGGCGAGAGGTGGCAGTGGGGCGGAGCTGGGTTCGCCATGGTCGCCGTCGGTCCAGGGCTGCGAAGAGCCAAGGCATGGGCGCGTACGGTAGCTGGTGCTCTGGCGAGGATGACGCGCGTGACGGTGATGAAAAAGAGGCACTACAGCGGCGGCGAGCGTGATGGGAGCTTGCAGGTCATGGCGGAAGGGCGTGGATGCTCACGTCGTCTGCGGCGTTCCCGCGGGCCAGGGGCCATGTCCAGGCGTTGCAGACGGTCGTCGTGCGTCGACTGGTGGTGAGTGTGAGGGCGGAGGTGATGCGAGGACGCGGGCGTCGTCACGCTCCGGGCGTCCGGGGTGAGCGCCATGCGCGCTGCGGCGCGGCATGGGCGAGTCTCGGGCGCGTGCGGGCGCTCGCGTTCTGACGCGTGTGGGCTTGGTCTCGGTCAAGGGAGGGCACGAGCTAGTCCAGGGTGGTGAGAGGGAGCCAGTGGGCATGGTGGTGCAGGCTAGAAGTGAAGGGTGAGGGAGATGGCACGGTGAGGCCATGCCATGCCACGGCATGGCATGTTTGAGTTGATTTAATCAAACCCTGGCCAATGCAAGTGGTGGTGATGGTGTAGTGAGGTGAAAGGGAGACTCCAGGGTGCAGAGAGGGCAAGGTTGGACCAAGTCCAAGTAGAAAATGAGGTATGGGCTCAAAATTTTACCCTGCCTGCAATGTGTTCGACAGAATGCCCGCAAGAAAAATATTTTTGAATTTTGAAATTCTTTTTGGTGGGTTGAAAACATATATTGAATGGAGCATTTTGGTGGTGGTGGTGGTCAAAATGGAATTGATATGCAAAATCACATTTTGCATATGATCTTGTATAAGTGAGAAAGTTCCAACTTTGCTTGCTTCCCATTTGAAATTGGTGATGAATTTGGGGTGGTGGTTTTGGGCAAAGTTGTAGTGCTTGATGTTGTCTTGGATGAGGTGTGAAGAGTTGACAAGGTTTAGAAGTGGAAAGAAGAAAACCAGGGGCTCAAAGTGAGCATCAGACTGAAAATGGCATAAGTGACCATATTGCATGTGACTTGGAATTTGAATTTGATTTTGGTTTGAGTTGAGTTTCTTCACTTCCAAAAGTATTTAAAAGTGTTTAGTAACCATTAACAACCAATGGTGCAAGCCAAAATGGTCTAGGTTAAGTATTTGCAAAAATGGCATAGGCCTTATGTGAGAGTGAAATGGATTTTTGGGATTTCTTTTATATTTCAAATTTAATTGGCTAAGGGTGATCAAGTGATCATTGCTAGGTTTTTTTTGGAGTGAGAGAGAACACATAAGCAAACATCATGGCAATTGCACACTCAAAATAAATAATAAGGTGATCTATATGCATAAACCCATATGATGAGAAAAAGTTTTTTTGTTAACCCTGATTTTTGGATTCTTGAACTCTCTCTCTTGTTCATTTTATTGAAACTTGGGATGTTACAAACCCTTCCCCCTTACAAAAGATCTCGTCCCGAGATCTAGAGAAAACTAGGTACTAAAGAGATCTGGGTATTCCTTCTTCATATCTTCCTCGCGTTCCCAAGTTGCTTCTTCTTCGGTGTGGTTACTCCATTGTATCTTCAGGAACTTGATACTTCTGGTGCGGGTGGTCCTAAAGGCTTCTTCAAGGATGCGAATCGGCACTTCGCGGTAGGTTAGGTCCTTGTTGATATCAATGGCTCTGTGGTCGATGTTCTTGAATACTTCGGTCTTCTCAGGCACCTCTAGGCACTTCCGAAGCAGTGAGATGTGAAACACATCGTGTACGGCGGACATCTCTTCCGGTAGTTCCAACTGATATGAGACTTCTCCTCGGCGATCCAGAATCTTGAATGGTCCGACATATCTGGGGGCGAGCTTTCCTTTGAGTTGGAATCTCTGCATTCCTTTGAGGGGTGAGACTTTGAGATACACAAAATCTCCGATCTCGAATGTCATCTCTCGGCGTCTCTTGTCGGCGTAGCTCTTTTGTCTAGACTGGGCGGTCTTGAGGTACTCGCGGATCTTGTGCACCTTCTCTTCGGCCTCGCGGAGAACATCGGGGCCGAAGACTTGACTATCTCCGATTTCCGACCAGTTCAGAGGGGTACGGCATTTCCTTCCGTACAGGGCTTCAAAGGGGGCCATCCGTAGGCGGCTTGATAGCTATTGTTGTAGGAGAATTCTGCATATGGTAAGCAGTCTTCCCATTTGGATCCGTACTCTAGCACACAGGCTCTCAACATATCTTCTAGTATCTGGTTGACTCTCTCAGTCTGTCCGTCAGTCTGTGGGTGGTATGCTGTGCTGAAATTCAGACGGGTTCCTAGTCCTTCATGCACTTTCTGCCAGAATCTTGAGGTGAATTGTGATCCTCTATCTGACACAATTGACTTCGGGGTTCCGTGCAGGCTAACTATTCTGGAGATGTATAACTCAGCTAGCTTTGGGCCTTGGTATGTGGTCTTGACAGGGATAAAATGTGCAACCTTGGTCAACCTATCAATGACTACCCAAATGGAGTCATTTCCTCTGCTAGATTTGGGCAATCCTGTGATAAAGTCCATACCGACAGAATCCCATTTCCACTCAGGAATCTGTAAGGGTTGCAACAGTCCTGCGGGTCGTTGATGTTCTGCTTTGACTCGCTGACAGATATCACACTTGGCGATGTAGCTTCCTATCTCTCGCTTCATTCCGTGCCACCAGAATTGTTCCTTCAGGTCTTGGTACATCTTGGTACCTCCGGGGTGGATTGAATAAAGGGTGTCATGGGCTTCTTGCAGAATGACTTGTTTCAAGTCAGAGTCCGAGGGTACGCAGAGACGTTCTTTGTACCAAAGAAATCCGGCTTCGTCTACGGTAAATCCTGGTGCCTTTCCTGCAGCTATCTGGTTCTTGATCCCGTCAATGCTGGCATTTCCCTTCTGGGCTTCCTTTATCTGGTTCATCAAAGTGGGTTGGAGTTCAATGCTGGCGAGGAATCCTTCGCTCGCTAGCTCTAGTCTGAATTGTTCAAACTCTTGGTACAGGCTTGGTTGCTCTATTGCGATCATGGAGTTTAACTGACACGGCAGTCTGCTCAAGGCATCTGCTACCACATTGGCCTTGCCGGGGTGATAGTGAATTTCCATGTCGTAATCCTTGATTAACTCTATCCATCTGCGCTGTCTCATGTTCAGCTCCTTCTGGGTGAAAATGTACTTCAGGCTCTTGTGATCGGAATATATCTCGCATCGATTACCCATGAGGTAATGACGCCAAACCTTCAGGGCTAACACTACGGCTGCTAACTCCAAGTCATGAGTTGGGTAGTTCTGTTCATGCTGCTTCAGTTGCCTTGATAGGTAGGATATCACTTTGCCTTCTTGCATCAACACACATCCAAGTCCAGTCTTGGATGCATCACAATAGACATCAAATGGCTTGGTGACATCGGGCATGATCAATATTGGGGCTGTGGTTAATCTGAGCTTGAGTAGCTGAAAGCTTTCTTCACACTTGTCATTCCAGTCAAATTTCCGGCCCTTCTTCAGCAGTTGAGTCATTGGTCTTGCGATGCTTGAAAATCCTGCAACGAATCGGCGGTAATATCCCGCCAATCCTAGGAATGCTCGGACCTCAGTCTGGGTGGTTGGGGCTTTCCATTCCTCAACGGTTTTGATTTTTGCGGGATCTACCGCAATTCCTCCTGCAGACAAGATGTGTCCCAGGAATCCCACTTCTCTTAACCAAAACTCACATTTGCTAAACTTGGCGTACAACTGATGTTGCCTAAGGGTTTCTAGAACCACTTCCAAATGTTGCTCATGTTCTTCTTCTGATTTGGAGTAGATAAGGATGTCGTCAATGAAGACAACGACAAACTTATCCAGGAATTCCATAAAGATCTTATTCATGAGGTTCATGAAATAAGCGGGGGCATTGGTCAGTCCAAAGGACATGACATTGTACTCATACAGTCCATATCTGGTGGTAAAGGCAGTCTTTGGAATATCTGTTGCTCGGATCTTCAGTTGATGGTAACCTGTCCTCAGATCAATCTTTGAGAAAACTTGGGCACCGGTCAGCTGGTCAAACAGGTCTTCTATCTTTGGCAAGGGATATTTGTTCTTGATGGTGACATCGTTAAGCTTACGATAATCCGTAACCAAACGAGTGGCACCGTCCTTTTTATCCACAAACAAAACTGGTGATCTCCAAGGCGACGCACTTGGTCGAATCAGACCTTTGTACAGCATATCATCCAGTTGCTTCTTCAGTTCCATTAACTCTGCGGGGTTCATGCTATAGGCTCTACGGGCTATAGGTCCTGTTCCAGGGATTAACTCGATGATGAACTCGATATCCCGATCTGGGGGCATACCGGGTAGATCATCCGGAAACACATCAGGGTATCGAAAAACGACCCTGATTTGATCCAGAGTTGGCTTTGCTACACTTTGGTTGCAGGTGAATTTTCTTGGTAGTTTTTCAGATAGGTGTTCTATTATTATTCCGGTGCTACTTGTCATGGTGATGGCCTTCTTGGCGCAGTCTATCAATCCATGATGTTTCGCCATCCGAGTCCATACCCAGGACTACTTCCAATCCTTTTGTTCCCAGAACAATCAAATTTGCATAAAAGTCTATTTCATGGATTCTGATGGGTACATCTTTGCAAAATTTTCTAGCTTTAGTTGTTGATCCAGGTATTTGAACTACCATGACATGTTTCAAGCTGATTGGTTGAATCTTACTAGTGCACACAAAATCTTCGTAACGAACGAATGCGATGCTCCGGAATCAAACAACACTCTTGCTTGGTATTGAGTTAACGAGAGAACATACCCAGCACCACGTCAGGTGCTTCTGGGCTTCCTCGGCATTCATGTGGTAGAGGCGACCTCCGCGGTTGTTCGGGTTGTTGGGGGCGAACTTCTTGCTCGGTGGAGACACGGCGTTGCTGCCTGAGCAGGTGGTGCGGGGTTGCTCGCGAGCTTGGCGAGCCTCTTGGGACACTCATTGGAGTAATGCCCCACTACACCACACTCATAGCAAGTGATGGTGGTCTTGTCCTGCTTGTTCGCGACGGGGATTGCATTGCTCCCGGTCCTTGGTGCGGTGTTGGTGTTGTTGCTGTTGTTGTTGTTGTTGGGGGCTCTCGGCGGAGCGCGGTTGAAGTTGTTGTTGGTGTTGTTGTTGTAGTGGCCTCTCGGCTCGGGGTTTCCTCCACTCCGGTTCTGATAAACCGGACGTGACATCTGTGCATTGGGCTTGTTGGTCCTGAAGCCTCCGCCTGAGTTGGGGCGGTACCTTGGGGCATTGCTAGGCCCACTCTGATTCATCATGCGGCGCTTGCGGTTCTCGCTGGCTTGGTGCAGTTTGCCCTCCATCTGGATGGCGGAGTCAACGAGGGCTTCGAGGTCGGCAAAGGGGATGTTGATCAACACAGTCTGCATCTCATCATGCAGTCCATTCAGGAACCTTTCCTTCCTCTTCTCAGTAGTGTCGGTCTCATCCGGGGCATACCTTGACAGTGTGAGAAACTTGTCGCGGTATTCCACCACAGACATTCGGCCTTGCTTCAGTTCGCGGAATTCATCTCTCATCTTCTTTATCAGACCCGGGGGCACATGGTACTTGCTGAATTTGAGCTTAAAATCAGTCCAAGTCATGAACTGTCCGGCGTTCATGGCACGGGTGCTTGTCCACCAAGCTCTTGCTGGTCCGGCTAGGTAGTGCGTGGCAAACAGTACTTTCTCATTCTCTTCCACCCCAGCTACTTCTAGATTGTTCTCCATAGTTTGGAGCCAATCATCTGCATCAAGTGGTTCCTCAGTCTTGCTGAAAACTGGTGGGTTGGTGTTCTGGAAGTTCTTGAGCTTGGATCCTGGATGATCATGGTGGCCTTGATTGTTGTTGACAAGCTGTTGAAGTGCTGCAATGTTGGCTTGCCTTTCAGCTCTTTCTGCTTCTCTATCTTCCAGCATAACTTGCAGCATCTGTATCATAGCGTCTTGATTCGTGTTGCGAGTTGGAGGGGCCATCTGAGTATTGAGATTGATCATGAGATAAGCGGGAAATTTCTATGGCTTGTTTTGTGTTTAAGTTCAAAGCTTAAAACTTGAAGTCTTTTCATGATGACACAAACATACATTCATTCATAGCAAACAACACCCATTACAAGATAACACCCTAAGGGTTTTAAGAACCCTTCTTCTCCAAGCTACGATACATGGGGCGGGATACAACTCACACCTACGATAGTGCATAAGTGAACTACTCCTCATCCTCATAAGTGAACTACTCCTCATCCTCATCCACATCGATGGGGGTGTGGTCATCATCTTCATCGTCCAGGAAGTCGTAGTCTTCCCCCTCGGTGTTCTCATCCTCCTCGAAGTCATTGTCGTCACTCAGGTAGTTGCTTCCTCCCTGAATGTCTTCTCCATCTTCCTCCATCTTCTTCATCTGCTCCTCCTGGGCCTTGACAGTGGCCTCGAGTGCGGCTATCTTCGCGCGGAGGCGGGTGATAGTGGCATCCTTCTTCGCGCGCTGCTGGCGGAGAGTCTTGCGGTCGTTGGCGAGCATCTTGATGGCGTCTCCTTGCTCGATGATGCGGGCGTGAGTCTGGTTGGCGTACTCACGGGAGTGGTCGAGATCCTGCTGGGTGTGGTACAGCATGAAGTCGAGATGCTCCACATGGTGCTTCAGCTCCGGGTGAGATGTCATGTCCATGGGCTCTCCAGCAGAGTTACGCCTCGCGAGGTGCGAAAAGCGAGGGTGCTTGAGTGCCTCCCCGCTCATCCCGCACAGGCGTGCGAGTCCCTCCTGAAGTCCGCGAGCAAGTCCGTCCAGCCAGTTGCTCTCCATGAAGGAGAAGAGGATCCTCTCAGAAGTGGGAGGCTCCATCTTGCCCCTCAAGTCAGCGGTGATGATCCACTGCAGCTCGCCCCCCTGGCTGGTTCACGATCTGCGATCCGTGGAACTCTGGGTGCGGGCGACCAAGGTGATCGGACAGGGCGTTGAGGTCGTGCTCGAAGATCAAGCTTCCCCCATTCCCAAGCTGGTAAAACTTCGTGTTCACGGGCTCCATCTGAAAGTGAAGTAAAGGATTAAGTTAGAGAAGTGAACAAGTGTGGCAAAATTTTAGTTATATTTCTAAGGAAGAGCATGACTTCTTGTTTTTCCAAAGAGCTCAAGGAGAAGACAAAGATTAAAAAATTTCAGAAATACTTCATTCCTTTTTGAAACTCAAATTTTCAGAACGTCCATTTCTAACTAGGGTCTCCTATGGTCAAACAATGGCTCTGATACCAACTTGTCAACACCCGGATTTTTAAAGTCCGGATGCCTATTATGTCATACATCGCAATCCCAGGAAATTGTTGTTGCGAGGCATAATAGTTAAGTATCACGATCATCATTCATTACAAACCATAATGTTTTACAACTTGGAATCACATGATCCATATTACACAAATAGTTGATCTAATGATCAACGAACAAACACAAGTTCATAGCGGAAGCGTAAGATACAAGGACTCTCTAGTCCACGAGGCCAACGCTTGACGTTAGAAGCTCCTAGTTGTGGTAGACGTCCTGCTGATCGTCCTCCTCGTACTTGCTGCTCGGCTTCATAGTCTGGCCATTTGAATAGCCAGGGACAAGGCCGTGAGTACTTTATGTACTCGCAATCTAATACTAATGTAAGTACTAACATTACTATTGAAGGTGTTCTAAGCTCTGAGTTTATTTGCATAACGCCAATTTTATTTCATAAACACTTTTGTAAACAACTCCTCAAGTGCTAACTAACTCAAGTGGGAACATTAGTGTCATTCCCACAACTCTGTTGTGAATCAAAGTCAAAGTCACCGTTCAATTTCAAGTACAAAAACACCAGTCACATAGATATAAAATTCTGATGACAGAAACAGAATGGCCTTTCCAATTGTCCATATCCGCGGACGCGGCTATTCGAATAGTTCTACACTCTGCAGAGGTCGCACACTTGTGCCACAACATTTGATTACATCCGTCAAGGATAAAACCCTGAATAATCGTAACTCAGTACGCGGATCATCAACCGTTAACCTTTCACTTACACACCCTAGTATAGGCACCTCTCCCCATGAGCTTGGCCTCCCGGTGAAAACCAAGCTGTTAACCCGGGAACTGCACGGGGCTTGGCCGTACAATTCACCTTCAATTCACATCATTTCTCAACAACGGAGGCAGCCTCAAGCATAACCCCTATGACGTGTGTTCAGAGGGAACCCATACTAAGACACATAAATTTCCAGCTAAGCCCTACCCATAATCAGGTATTGTGGGGGTACTTAGTATTGGTAAGGTATCGCATCCAACTCAATCATCAGTTTTTAGCCAAAGTCACCAAGTCAACTTCAGTGTCATATTCACCTTCAAAATCTTTCAATGGAAATGACTAATCATTCCAAGGTTTTCACCATCATCATTTCACCAACACATGTTCCCATCTAGAGTAGTCATTTTAAAATTTAGCACTAGCCACTATGTGTGAGGGGAGCTAGGTATTTGCTTTACTTCTAGGCTAAGTTTGATACTCTTGTACTAACTCCATACTAATCTAGTAAATCATAAATCAAAAAGTACTCTGATAAAACAAGAGTAAATAAAGCTTGTAAAGTAAAACTGGGAAAATAGGATCATAAGCATAAAGTAAAAATGGGGTAATGCCTTGCTCATGGTGAGCTTTGCACTTTGCAAGAGTATTATCTTGCCTTGGTTGGGAAACGAGGTCAAAGTGGTCTTCTTCTTCTTGGAAGTAGACCTCCTCCTCCTCCTGGTACTCCTCGGTACTAGCGTCTAAAATACGAATACGGGGTACACAATCATCACACCAAACTAATCTACTAAACTATGCACAAACATGGTTCACACACTTAAACTAGCATCACAATTGACTATTAAGTTGGTGGATGTGTTTTTCTTATTATTTAAGAAAAATAATTTCCTCTCATACTAAACTTAAATGTTACTTTGAATTATTTAGAGAAATAATTTCCTCTCATTATCTTATTAAGATTTAATTCCTCTTATGCATAATATGTGACCTAGGTTGACTCAAGTCAACCTCTTCACACTTATCATTTGGAGAAAAGATTTAAATGAGGTAAGCACCTCATACCATTTAATTCTAGCATAACAAAGATTTAATATTACCAACAATTCCTATGGGACCTAAATAACCAGAGTCTCCACTTCATTTGGAATTGGTGGTGACAGATTTAAATGAGGGAAAACTCCCACATAAGATTTCTTAATAGTTTTGGACAATATCTTTGACTAGAAAATAGCCATAAAGGTATTTAAAACAACTAAACCATGATCATTCAAAGTAAGCATGGCCTATTTTTGTAGAAACAATTAGTATAAGTGAAAAGTGAAAATATTGGAGGTGGAATTAACCGAAAAGCATTTATGGTTGATTTTTAAGAATTATTATAAGGCAGAAAAGTCCCTGCCTTGTTTATTTTGTCACTTTAATTCTACAAAAGATCTAGGGTTCTATCCAGTGGCATTGTGTAGATAATTTCCTAAGGTTTCCAAAAATATAAAGTTTGCAAAATTTGGCTGAGTAGATTTGTCACAATTGAATTTCAAAGTTTGCATCAGATTGTATATTTCATCTAATTTCCAAATTTGAATTCAAATAGGTGGGCTTGCGCGGGAAAGGAACTTGGGCTGTGGAGAGAAAAAGAGTTGGGCCGGCCCACTTCGCGTCCAGCGCGAGCAGGCCGTCTGACGGCGGGTCCCACTTGTCAGTGTGATTTACTCACCGAACCGGTACGGGGAAGGGGAGGCGTTGGATCAGGCGATGATCTAACGGCCAGGGCTTGTCGTCGTCGACGGCGAGAAGCAGAGGCGAGCACGGCGGCAGCAGGGGGTCGGAGGGGTCGTCGGAGCTCCGGCGGTCGTCGGAGTGGTGCGCCGCAACGTTGTCGACGATGGTGAAGCCGATGGAAGCAGCGGCGCGTCCTGGGGCGGCCTCCTTCTCCGGCGAGCTTCGGCTACGGGCGGCGGCAGCGAGCTAGCAATTGCGGCGATGCGGTGGCTAATAGATGAAATTGAGGCGGCGAGGAGAACCGTGGTGAGGTGGGGAAGAGATTGGCGTGCTCAGTTTGGGGCGCGGAGTGCTCCTTTTATAGCGGCGAGAGGTGGCAGTGGGGCGGAGCTGGGTTCGCCATGGTCGCCGTCGGTCCAGGGCTGCGAAGAGCCAAGGCGTGGGCGCGTACGGTAGCTGGTGCTCTGGCGAGGATGACGCGCGTGACGGTGATGAAAAAGAGGCACTACAGCGGCGGCGAGCGTGATGGGAGCTTGCAGGTCATGGCGGAAGGGCGTGGATGCTCACGTCGTCTGCGGCGTTCCCGCGGGCCAGGGGCCATGTCCAGGCGTTGCAGACGGTCGTCGTGCGTCGACTGGTGGTGAGTGTGAGGGCGGAGGTGATGCGAGGACGCGGGGCGTCGTCACGCTCTGGGCGTCCAGGGTGAGCGCCATGCGCGCTCTGGCGCGGCATGGGCGAGTCCTGGGCGCGTCTGGGCGCTCGCGTTCTGACGCGTGTGGGCTTGGTCTCGGTCAAGGGAGGGCACGAGCTAGTCCAGGGTGGTGAGAGGGAGCCAGTGGGCATGGTGGTGCAGGCTAGAAGTGAAGGGTGAGGGAGATGGCACGGTGAGGCCATGCCATGCCACGGCATGGCATGTTTGAGTTGATTTAATCAAACCCTGGCCAATGCAAGTGGTGGTGATGGTGTAGTGAGGTGAAAGGGAGACTCCAGGGTGCGAGAGAGGGCAAGGTTGGACCAAGTCCAAGTAGAAAATGAGGTATGGGCTCAAAATTTTACCCCGCCTGCAATGTGTTCGACAGAATGCCCGCAAGAAAAATATTTTTGAATTTTGAAATTCTTTTTGGTGGGTTGAAAACATATATTGAATGGAGCATTTTGGTGGTGGTGGTGGTCAAAATGGAATTGATATGCAAAATCACATTTTGCATATGATCTTGTATAAGTGAGAAAGTTCCAACTTTGCTTGCTTCCCATTTGAAATTGGTGATGAATTTGGGGTGGTGGTTTTGGGCAAAGTTGTAGTGCTTGATGTTGTCTTGGATGAGGTGTGAAGAGTTGACAAGGTTTAGAAGTGGAAAGAAGAAAACCAGGGGCTCAAAGTGAGCATCGGATCGAAAATGGCATAAGTGACCATATTGCATGTGACTTGGAATTTGAATTTGATTTTGGTTTGAGTTGAGTTTCTTCACTTCCAAAAGTATTTAAAAGTGTTTAGTAACCATTTACAACCAATGGTGCAAGCCAAAATGGTCTAGGTTAAGTATTTGCAAAAATGGCATAGGCCTTATGTGAGAGTGAAATGGATTTTTGGGATTTCTTTTATATTTCAAATTTAATTGGCTAAGGGTGATCAAGTGATCATTGCTAGGTTTTTTTTTGGAGTGAGAGAGAACACATAAGCAAACATCATGGCAATTGCACACTCAAAATAAATAATAAGGTGATCTATATGCATAAACCCATATGATGAGAAAAAGTTTTTTTGTTAACCCTGATTTTTGGATTCTTGAACTCTCTCTCTTGTTCATTTTATTGAAACTTGGGATGTTACAGCAACTCACATGATATTCAACAAAAGTGTAATAGTTGATGGCGTCCCCAGAAACATGGTTACTGCTCAACAAGCAACTTATTAAGAAATAAGATACATAAGCGACATATTCTTTACCACAATAGTTTTTAAGCTATTTTTCCATGAGCTATATATTGCAAAGACAAGGAATGAAATTTTAAAGGTAGCACGCAAGCAATTTACTTTGGAATGGCAGAGAAATACCACATAGTAGGTAGTTATGGTGGACACAAATGGCATAGGTTTTGGCTTAAGGTTTTGGATGCACGAGAAGTATTCCCTCTCAGTACAAGGCTTTGGCTAGCAAGGTTGTTTGAAGCAAACACAAGTATGAACCGGTACAGCAAAACTTACATAACAACATATTGCAAGCATTATAAGACTCTACACTGTCTTCCTTGTTGTTCAAACACCTTTACCAGAAAATATCTAGACTTTCGAGAGACCAATCATGCAAACCAAATTTCAACAAGCTCTACAGTAATTCTCCACTAATAGGTTCAAACTACATGATGCAAGAGCTTAAACATGATCTATTTGAGAGCTCAAAACAATTTCCAAGTATCAAATTATTCAAGACCATATACCAATTACCACATGAAGCATTTTCTTTTTCCAACCAAATAGCAATAAACGAAGCGGTTTCAACCTTCGCCATGAACATTAAGAGTAAAGCTAAGAACACCAGTGTTCATATGAAACAGCGGAGCGTGTCTTTCTCCCACACAATGAATGCTAGGATCCGAATTTATTCAAACAAAAACAAAAATAAAAGCACACAGACGCTCCAAGTAAAGCACATAAGATGTGATGGAATAAAAATATAGTTTCACTAGAGGTGACCTGATAAGTTGTTGATGAAGAAGGGGATGCCTTGGGCATCCCCAAGCTTAGATGCTTGAGTCTTCTTGAAATATGCAGGGATGAACCACGGGGGCATCCCCAAGCTTAGACTTTTCACTCTTCTTGATCGTATTATATCATCCTCCTCTCTTGATCCTTGAAAACTTCCTCCACACCAAACTCAAAACAATCTCATTAGAGGGTTGGTGCATAATCAAAAATTCACATATTCAGAGGTGACATAATCATTCTTAACACTTCTGGACATTGTACAAAGCTACTGAAAGTTAATGGAACAAAGAAATCCATCCAACATAGCAAAACAGGCAATACGAAATAAAAGGCAGAATCTGTCAAAACAGAACAGTCCGTAAAGACGAATTTTTTAGCGGCACTTAACTTGCTCAGATGAAAACGCTCAAATTGAATGAAAGTTGCGTACATATCTGAGGATCATTCACGTAAATTGGCAGATTTTTCTGAGTTACCTACAGAGGGGGCTACTCAAATTCGTGACAGCAAGAAATCTGTTTCTGTGCAGTAATCCAAATCTGGTATCAACCTTACTATCAAAGACTTTACTTGGCACAACAATGCAATAAAGTAAAGATAAGGAGAGGTTGCTACAGTAGTAACAACTTCCAAGACACAAATATAAAACAAACAAAAAATTGCAGAAATAAAATAATGGGTTGTCTCCCATAAGCGCTTTTCTTTAACGCCTTTCAGCTAGGCGCAGAAAGTGTAAATCAAGTAACATCAAGAGAAGAAGCATCAACATCATAATTTGTTCTAATAATAGAATCAAAAGGCAACTTCATTCTCTTTCTAGGGAAGTGTTCCATACCTTTCTTAAGAGGGAATTGATATTTAATATTTCCTTCTTTCATATCAATAATAGCACCAACGAGTTCGAAGAAAGGGTCTTCCCAAAACAATAGGACAAGATGCATTGCATTCAATATCCAAAACAACAAAATCAACGGGGACAAGGTTATTGTTAACCGTAATGTGAACATTATCAATCCTCCCCAAAGGTTTCTTTATAGAATTATCAGCAAGATTAACATCCAAATAACAATTTTTCAATGGTGGCAAGTCAAGCATATCATAAAGTTTCTTAGGCATAACAGAAATACTTGCACCAAGATCACATAAAGCATTACAATCAAAATCATTGACCTTCATCTTAATGATGGGCTCCCAACCATCTCCTAACTTCCTAGGAATAGAAGTTTCAAGTTTTAATTTCTCTTCTCTAGCTTTAATGAGAGCATTTGTAATATGTTTTGTAAAGGCCAAATTTATAGCACTAGCATTAGGACTTCTAACAAGTTTTTGCAAGAACTTTATAACTTCAGAGATATGACAATCATCAAAATATAAACCATTATGATCTAAAGCAATGGGATCATTGTCCCCAATATTCTGAAAAATTTCAGCAGTTTTATCACAAACAGTTTCAGCAGTTTAGCGGTTTCGAGCAGTTTTGCACGCTTTGCATTAGGAGTAGAAACATTGCTAACACCAATTATTTTACCATTGATAGTAGGAGGTTTAGAAACATGTGAAGCATTAACATTACTAGTGGTGGTAATAGTCCAAACTTTAGCTACATTATTCTCTTTAGCTAGTTTTTCTTCTCTTTCCCACCTAGCATGCAATTCAGCCATCATTCTAATATTGTCATTAATTCGAACTTGGATAGCGTTTGCTGTAGCAAATGACTTAATATCTTTATCTTCATTAGGCATAACTTTCAATTTTAAAAGATCAACATCAGCAGCAAGACTATCAACCTTAGAAGCAAGAACATCAATTTTACCAAGCTTTTCTTCAACAGATTTGTTAAAAGCAGTTTGTGTACCAATAAATTCTTTAAGCATGACTTCAAGACTAGAGGGTACACTCCTATTATTGTTGTAAGAATTACCATAAGAATTACCATAACCATTACCATTATTAGAAGGATATGGCCTATAGTTGTTACCAAAAATATTCCTATAAGCATTGTTGTTGAAATTATTACTTTTAATGAAGTTCACATCAACATGCTCTTCTTGAGCAACCAATGAAGCTAAAGGAACATTATTAGGATCAACATTAGATCTACCATTAACAAGCATAGACATAATAACATCAATCTTATCACTCAAGGAGGAGGTTTCTTCAACAGAATTTACCTTCTTACCTTGTGGAGTCCTTTCAAGTGTGCCATTCGGAGTAGTTGATCATCATATCATCAAGAAGTTTTGTTGCGGCACCCAAAGTGATGGACATAAAAGTACCTCCAGCAGCTGAATCCAATAGGTTCCTTGAAGAAAAATTCAATCCTGCATAAAAGGTTTGGATGATCATCCAAGTAGTTAGTCCATGGGTAGGGCAATTCTTTACCAAAGATTTCATTCTTTCCCATGCTTGGGCAACATGTTCATTATCCAATTGCTTAAAATTCATGATGCTACTTCTCAAAGATATAATTTTAGCAGGAGGATAATATCTACCAATGAAAGCATCTTTACATTTAGTCCATGAATCAATACTATTCTTAGGCAAAGATAGCAACTAACCTTTAACTCTTCCTCTTAAGGAGAAAGGAAACAATTTCAGTTTTATAATATCCCCATCTACATCCTTATACTTTTGCATTTCACAAAGTTCAACAAAATTATTAAGATGGGCAGCAGCATCATTAGTACTAACACCAGAAAATTGCTCTCTCATAACAAGATTTAGTAAAGCAGGTTTAATTTCATAAAATTCTGCTGTAGTAGCAGGTGGAGCAATAGGAGTGCATATAAAATCATTATTATTGGTGCTAGTGAAATCACACAACTTAGTGTTCTCAGGAGTATTCATTTTAACAGCAATAAAAATAAGTAAAGCAAACTAGCGACGTACCAGTTGCGGGTCCCGTGACTGGTAGCCAAAATAGACACGCGACTAGTAGGTTTTTCTGTAGTAGTGTAATAAATGTGTCTTCTGTCATCATGATGAGACTATTAAGCACTTATTCTTAAAATGCAAATTTGATAGATCTATTTGGTCAGCCATAAAGGAACTAGGCTAAGCGGAATAGAGGGTAACACCATCCCTGACATCATAGCTGTCCTACCATCACCGCCGTTCGGAGCAAATTTCTGGGGCCTCTCCATTGAAGACTGATAACGCGTGAAGCACATGTCCGTTGGGAACCCCAAGAGGAAGGTGTGATGCGTACAGCAGCAAGTTTTCCCTCAGAAAGAAACCGAGGTTATCGAACCAGTAGGAGATGAAGGCCACGTGAAGGTTGTTGGTGAAGGAGTGTAGTGCGGCGCAACACCGGGGATTCCGGCGCCAACGTGGAACCTGCACAACACAATCAAAATACTTTGCCCCAACTTAACAGTGAGGTTGTCAATCTCACCGGCTTGCTGAAAACAAAGGATTAAACGTATGGTGTGGAGAATGATGTTTGTTTGCAAAGAACAACAGAGAACAATGAATGCAGTAGATTGCATTTCAGATTTAAAAGAATGGACCGGGGTCCACAGTTCACTAGTGGTGTCTCTCCAATAAGATAAATAGCATGTTGGGTGAACAAATTACAGTTGGGCAATTGACAAATAGAGATGGCATAACAATGCACATACATATCATGATGACTAATATGAGATTTACTTAGGGCATTACGACAAAGAACATAGACCGCTATCCAGCATGCATCTATGCCTAAAAGTCCACCTTCGGGTTAGCATCCGCACCCCTTTCGGTATTAAGTTGCAAACAACGGACAATTGCATTAAGTACTCGTGCATAATGTAAACAATACAAATATCCTTAGACAAAGCATTGCTGTTTTATCCCTAGTGGCAACAAGCACATCCACAACCTTAGAACTTTCCGTCATCGTCCCGCGATTCAATGGAGGCATGAACCCACTATCGAGCATAAATACTCCCTCTTGGAGTTACAAGTATCAACTTGGCCGGAGCCTCTACTAGCAACGGAAAGCATGCAAGATCATAAACAACACATATATGATAGATCAATAATCAACTTGACATAGTATTCCATATTCATCGGATCCCACCAAACACAACATGTAGCATTACAAATAGATGATCTTGATCATGATAGGCAGCTCACAAGATCTAAACATGATAGCACAAGAGGAGAAGACAACCATCTAGCTACTGCTATGGACCCATAGTCCAAGGATGAACTACTCACGCATCAATCCGAAGGTGGCCATGATGATGTAGAGTCCTCCGGTGATGATTCCCCTCTCCGGCAGGGTGCCTGAGGTGATCTCCTGAATCCCCCGAGATGGGATTGACGACGGCGGCGTCTCCGTAACTTTTCTCGTATCGTGGCTCTCGGTACTAGGGTTTTCGCGACGGAGTGTTTAAGTAGGCGAAGGGGCAGAGTCGGGAGGCGCCCGAGGGGCCCACCCCATATGGCGGCGCGGCCAGGGGTGGGGCCGCGCCCCCCTATGGTGTGGCCGCCTCGTGGCCCCTCTTCGTCTCCTCTTCGGTGTTTTGGAAGACTCCGTGGAAAATAAGACCGTGAGCTTTTGTTTCGTCCAATTTTGAGAATATTTCCTGTGTAGGATTTCTGAAACCAAAAACAAGCGAGAAAACAGAACCGGCGCTTCGGCATCTTGTTAATAGGTTAGTGCCGGAAAATGCATAAAAATGATATAAAGTGTATATAAAACATGTGAGTATTGTCATAAAACTAGCATGGAACATAAGAAATTATAGATACGTTTGAGACGTATCAAAGACGATGACACCGACGTGGATGCCGACTCCACAGGTGGGTTATCTTCACTGGAGGAGTTCGGGCGGTCGCCGCCGGAGTCTCGTCCACACTTTTCTTTGAGGTATGTCAAATGCATTCATAATCAGATCTTGCAAAGGGAGGCTATGTTGAGTTTGTCTGTCAAGTTTTCTACTGAATCATTGAGATCTGACTCTCCGATCTGCACTCGGATAGCCAAGCAGTGTCGATGGCCATTAATGAAGGATTTGAAATTACCGGTCCTAGAGCCGGCAGTGTTCTTGCTTGGAGATTTTAATGCAAATGAATGGATTACACTAGTGGAAAACATGCCTTTAGTCCCGGTTTATTTGGGCCTTTAGTCCCGGTTTTGCAACCGGGACTACGGTTTCGGGACTAAAGCCCCCCCCCCCCCCTTTAGTCCCGGTTCAAAAATAAACCGGGACTAAAGGGTCCTCCACGTGGTGCGGCCAGAGGGATTGTGGTGGAGGCCCTTTGGTCCCGGTTCGTCATACGAACCAGGATTAAAGGGTCTCTGCCGCGGCAGAGGTTTAGGGTGGAGCAGCGTTTTCAGGGTTTTATGTTATTCATTCAAATCTGCAATGCATACATCATTCAAGAAACCACAAAATCGTCACGAATATATAGACAGCGTCATGAAATATGTACAGTACACGTAACGCATGTTTACAATATAAATTAAGTCGATCCTCTTTACCATATCTCTATTTTTATCTCTAATGTCATATATGATCTCCCGATGGTATGCTCCAGTTGGAGTTATGACCTCCCTAACTAAGAATCCCGCAATTTCCTCTTGAATTGCTCGTATGCGATCCTCCGTTAGGAGAGAATCCCGCACGTGTTCCATCTAATTTGAAAAAAATGAGATCAATATATATGAATGGAACTCAATACAATTGGTGGTAATAAAATAAGATTGTGAAATATTGTTCACGTACATGAAGGGCATGTAAAATCTTTTCCGGCTCCCGGTGAACAGCCATCTCGCGAATAAACTCGCAGACGTAGTATCCACATAGGTTATTCTCGGGTTCCTGCTTCAAATACTTTACGAAAAATAGTTCGATCAAACTAATAATCAAGCATGATAATGCATGGTAATGAAACAAAAAAACAAAGTGATTCGCGGACGGAGCTATATATATATAGTACTACTTACAGGATAATCTTTAACTCGTAAGCTCCGGTTTCCATTCACCCCTAGCGAGTGTTGATGAACCGTTTCCAAGCCCTGCCCAAGCAAAGGAAAAAATGAGTAAATGATCGAGTTATTAATTAGTTGATATCATTGATACGTCTCAAACGTATCTATAATTTTTGATGCTCCATGCTTGTTTTACACCGATTCCACTATGTTTTACTTGCACTTCGTTACACTTTTATACATTTTCCGGCACTAACCTATTGACAAGATGCCACAGTGCCAGTTCCCTGTTTTCTGTTGTTTTTTTTGTCTCGGAAAGGTTGTACAGGACATATTCTCGGAATTGGATGAAACAAAAGCCAAAGTGCCTATTTTACCGTAACGGAGACGAAGTCCGAAGGAGAGACGAAGGGGGGCACCAGGGTGCCCAGACCACCGGCCGCGCCTAGGCATGGTGTGGGGCCCTCGGGCACCCCACCGACCTATCTCCTCCGCCTATATATTCACGATCTCGGAAAAACCCCAGATATACAAGCCTCCGTCCACGAAAAGTTCCGTCGCGGCCACCATCGTCCAGAGAAGATCCGGGGGACAGAAGTCTCTGTTCCGGCACACTGCCGGGACGGGTAATTGCCCCCGGAGCCATCTCCATCGACTCCACTGCCATCTCCATCGCCGTTGCTGACTCCCATGATGAGGAGGGAGTAGTTCTCCCTCGGGGTTGAGGGTTCTACCGGTAGCTATGTGGTTTATCTCTCTCTCCCATGTACTTCAATACAATGATCTCATGAGCTGCCTTACATGATTGAGATCCATATGATGAGCTTTGTAATCTAGATGTCGTTATGCTATTCAAGTGGATTTTACTTATGTGATCTCCGGAGACTCCTTGTCCCACGTGTGTAAAGGTGGAGTGTGTGCACCGTGTGGGTCTCTTAGGCTATATTTCACAGAATACTTGTTCACTGAATTATGATTTGAGTTGGATGTCTCTATGAAATTGTGGTGTATTAGTACCGCCTATGAATGCTCAAAGTACAGCGCGGGGTGTTTATTAGTACTTGGGAATACATCTTTAAGGTTTGCTTTTGCAGCCCTACACGGTGAATTAGTGTTCGTTATCCAGCCAGAGAGTAGTTCAGAATAGCATAGTGAAGTGCTTATATTTATATTCCTTTATGATATCATTGTTGAGAGTGACCACTAGTGAAAGTATGATCCCTGGGCCTTGTTTCCAAACATCGAATCATCGTTTATTTACTCTTTTACTACATGTTTACTTGCTGCCATATTTATTTCAGATTGTTATTACCACTCATATTCATCCATATCACTTGCATTTTACTATCTTCGCCGAACTAGTGCACCTATACATCTGACAAGTGTATTGGGTGTGTTGGGGACACAAGAGACTTCTTGTATCGTAATTGCAGGGTTGCTTGAGAGGGATATCTTTGACCTCTACCTCCCTGAGTTCGATAAACCTTGGGTGATCCACTTAAAGGAAACTTGCTGTTGTTCTACAAACCTCTGCACTTGGAGGCCCAACACTATCTACAAGAATAGAAGCGTGCGTAGACATCAAGCTCTTTTCTGGCGCCGTTGCTAGGGAGGTAAGGTAAAAGGTACTCACATCCTCTGGCTACTAAGTTTTTTAGTTGCTGGTGAGTGCTCGAAGTTATTTCCTTTAGATTCTGCAATTATATCTTTTTGTTTCTTGTTTTTATTTTCACTAGTTAGGCTTAATGGAAAACAACAAAAAAATTAGAGAGCTTTATAGTATTTATCTTGAGTTAGGACATGAGGTATTTAAAGAGAAAATTAAAAAACCTATGGAACTTTATTTGCATGCTAGTAGCAATGTTATTAGTATGAATTCTTTGAACACCATTATTGCTAATGCTATGGAAAAGTCTAAGCTTAGGGAAGCTGGTTTTGATGAGCATGATATATTTAGTCCCCCAAGCACGGAGGAGGAAATTTACTTTGATGATACTATGCCTCCAATATATGATGATTACAACGATGGTTATGATATTTTCAGTCCACCTACTATTGAGGAGAAAAGTAATTATGATTACAATATGCCTCCTATATTTGATGATTATGGTGATGAGAATAATAATGATAGCTATTTTGTTGAATTTGCTCCCACTATAATGAATAAGAATGACTATGCTTATGTGGGGAGTAATAATAATTTTATGCATGTGGCTCATGATAAGAATGTTTTATGTGATAGTTATATTGTTGAGTTTATTCTTGATGCTACTGAAAGTTATTATAAGAGAGGAAAATATGGTTGTAGAAGTTTTCATGTTACTAAAACACCTCTCTATATGCTTAAAAGTTTGAAGTTGCACTTGTTTTGCTTTCCTATGCTTGTTACTATGTGCCTCTTTGATTTATTTTCTTACAAGATTCCTATGCATAGGAAGTGGGTTAGACTTAAATGTGTTTCATATTTGCTCCTAGATGATTTCTTTTACTTCAATTCATATTTCTTATGTGAGCATCTTCTCAAACTACTGCGCCTAGCTGAAAGGCGTTAAAAAAAGCACTCTTGGGAGATAAACCATGTTTTATTTCTGTAATTTTTCTTTTATTGAATCTTGGAAGTTGTTACCTCTGTAATAACCTCTCCTTATCATTTTTATTTCATTTATGTGCCAAGAGTAGCCTCTAATAGGAAGAAAGTAAGATTTGGGGAAGTTGCTATCCAGAAACAGATTCTGTGCTGTTACCATAAATATTCGTACTCCCAGCCAGTACATAATTTTGAGCTGTCAATTTTTGATCATATGCCCCAGGTTATTATCTAACTTTCATTAGTTTTGCACTTTTCGATTTGAGCAACAGAGGATTTTATAAAAAATCGATCTTTACCTGCTGTTCTATTTTGACAGATTTCTGCCACTATTTGCATTTGCCCCTTATTTTCTTTCTTTTTGAGTTCTTTTGAGAGAAAGAGCTTTTTGAAGAAGTTGCTACAGTAGCTAATGTTTTAATGGATGTTTGATATATGTTAGAACTGAACCAAGTGGATTTGTTATTTTGATTGCAGTAATGTTGCTAATGAGAATTGTGTGAAGTTTTGTATGAAGGAAGTTTTCAAGTGTAGGGAGAGAATAATGATGTAATGAGATGAAGGATGGACAAAAGCTCAAGCTTGGGGATGCCCCTGCCACCCCAAGAAATATCCAAGAGGTACAAGTGTCAAAGCTTGGGGATGCCCAAGGCATCCCCTTCTTCATCAATAAAGTATCAGGTCATCTTTCTATACGCTATATTTTTATTGCTTCATATGCTATGTGTTGTTATTGGAGCGTCTTTATTTTTGTTTTTAGTTTTCTTTTGTTTTGTTTGCTGTAGCACATGGTTGGATTCTAGCATTCTTGTGTGGGAGAGAGACACACTCCGTTTTCATTGCATAGAACACTCTAGTTTTCGCTCTTATTGTTCTGCGGGTGTTCTAGTTTTCTAGTACTGCGTTTAGCTCTTGGTTTTCTATTCTTATTTTGTTCAGAGCTCGTTAGTATTCTTTATTTATGTATGATTAGCTCTCTGGTCCATATTGTATTTCATCTCTGAGAGCTATTTCAAATAAGTTGATTGGTGTTGGATACGAGTAAAATATTTCATGACTATAGTGATGCAAAAGGAAGTTTGTCTAGACTGTGGCATAGACTTTGGCATGTCATGTTGGATGTTATTCTTATTATATGCTTAGTAGTTATTGTTGTATCATGACTTGTCTCAAATATCTGAGAGTGCTTAATGTGCCATTGAAAGAATCATGTGTTGTTTCTATCATAAAAAGCATAATGATGTGGTATTCTCCTTTGATGATTTATTTGGTTGACTTGGCACATGCTTACACCATGTTATGACTAATAACCAGTCAACTAAAGCCTTTATGATCATTTATTTTTTGACCTGTAATATCACTTTATGCTTTAATTAATATTGTTTTGTCGCTATGCATGATTATGGCCATTATTGCTCTCTTAGTTGGTCGCTCACAGTCTTTTGCTAGCCTTCACCTGTACTGAGTATGAGCTCTACTCGTGCATCCAACTCCTAATAACCAAAGTTTTCCAATTGTGTCCACCATATCTACCTATTAGCATTATTGCTATTCCAAGTATATTCATCATGTTTTTATCCATCTTTCAAATTAATTATGAGAAAATTAGTTAGTAAAGCTCTCACAAACTTGATGGCACATTTACTTTTTTGCACTTAATAAACTTGAACCATTGTGACTATCTTATGTAGATTATATGCTTACAAGTTGTAAGTTGGGAATTAGCACAACCATGCTTTCATGGGGCACGCTTTCAACATTGCACTTATTCTTATTTAGTTGATGTCATGATCTTTTGTTTATGGATGCCTATCGATGCGAAATAAAATGCAAACTTGTAAGTCCATGGAGTTTGTATATATGTTAGAGAAATGCTGGGCCACTAACCAAAGCCATGCATCATTCATGGAGGAAGTTTACAGCATTCCATAGTGAGTATTCTGTGAAGCATCTTTAATAAAAAGCTATACCCATAGTAAATAAAAGGATTGCTGAGATGCTCATTGTCTGTTTGTCTTGTCATTTTGGTGTGGGATTGCTCTTATATGAAAGAGTACTTCCATATCATGGGGCAAGAGGTACCCCTGCTGCGTTCTTAATTATACATGTATACTCACAATGACAAGAACTTATTTGGGACCTAAGTTGAGTAGCATGAGGTGTAGGTACTCGTATTCAAGGGGCATGAGATTTTCGACTTATGATTTGTCAAGCATATGACTCATTTTTTACTCACATTAACTTTAACCATTCAAGATGCTTATGATAGGGGCAATGAGAGCTCAAACCTAATAAGTACCATACTTTTTGGAAGATTTATAAAACTTGTTTATCTTGCTTACTCTGCAAAGGGCCTTTCTTTTACTTTTATATTGAGTCTTCATCTTCTTGCTTTATGCACCAATTAAGAGAGCATAGTTGTCATTCTTAGTGCAATGTGCATAGTCCCAAAATTATTATTGATTGATTCATGATTATGCTATTGCTTGTTTTTAAATTATTTGTGTCTAGTCACCCTCTGAACTTTGAAGGTGTCCTAGCATTTATGTTTTGCTATTCCATAAAGGACATGTTGAATACCACCTTGTTATGTTTACTCTATGCTCATAAACAAACAGTTGCTTTCAATGCACTATTATGCATGATCCTTTGCTTGAGTTACTCTTCATGTTATAACATAGTTGCCGAGTTCTATTGAATCATATCTATCATACCTATGTTTAGAGTACTTTGATCCCAGCTCACAATTCTTTACATGCTTGATCAAGATTGTGTTGGCTTCATGTCACCTCAAAAATTATTTTGTTATCACTTACCTACTCGAGGACGAGCAGGAGTTAAGCTTGGGGATGCTGATACGTCTCAAACGTATCTATAATTTTTGATGCTCCATGCTTGTTTTACACCGATTCCACTATGTTTTACTTGCACTTCGTTACACTTTTATACATTTTCCGGCACTAACCTATTGACAAGATGCCACAGTGCCAGTTCCCTATTTTCTGTTGTTTTTGGTCTCAGAAAGGCTGTACAGGACATATTCTCGGAATTGGACGAAATAAAAGCCAAAGTGCCTATTTTACCGTAACGGAGACGAAGTTCGAAGGAGAGACGAAGGGGGGCACCAGGGTGCCCAGACCACCCCTAGGCGCGGTCTAGGCCCTGGCCGCGCCTAGGCATGGTGTGGGGCCCTCGGGCACCCCACCGACCTATCTCCACCGCCTATATATTCACGATCTCGGGAAAACCCCAGATATACAAGCCTCCGTCCACGAAAAGTTCCGTCGCGGCCGCCATCATCCAGAGAAGATCCGGGGGACAGAAGTCTCTGTTCCAACACGCTGCCGGGACGGGGAATTGCCCCCGGAGCCATCTCCATCGACTCCACCGCCATCTCCATCGCCGTTGCTGACTCCCATGATGAGGAGGGAGTAGTTCTCCTTCGGGGCTGAGGGTTCTACCAGTAGTTATGTGGTTTATCTCTCTCTCCCATGTACTTCAATACAATGATCTCATGAGCTGCCTTACATGATTGAGATCCATATGATGAGCTTTGTAATCTAGATGTCGTTATGCTATTCAAGTGGATTTTACTTATGTGATCTCCGGAGACTCCTTGTCCCACGTGTATAAAGGTGGAGTGTGTGCACCGTGTGGGTCTCTTAGGCTATATTTCACAGAATACTTGTTCACTGAATTATGATTTGAGTTGGATGTCTCTATGAAATTGTGGTGTGTTAGTACCGCCTATGAATGCTCAAAGTATAGCGCGGGGTGTTTATTAGTACTTGGGAATACATCTTTAAGGTTTGCTTTTGCAGCCCTACACGGTGAATTAGTGTTCGTTATCCAGCCAGAGAGTAGTTCAGAATAGCATAGTGAAGTGCTTATATTTATATTCCTTTATGATATCATTGTTGAGAGTGACCACTAGTGAAAGTATGATCCCTGGGCCTTGTTTTCAAATATCGAATCACCGTTTATTTACTATTTTACTACATGTTTACTTGCTACCATATTTATTTCAGATTGTTATTACCACTCATATTCATCCATATCACTTGCATTTTACTATCTCTTCGCCGAACTAGTGCACCTATACATCTGACAAGTGTATTGGGTGTGTTGGGGACACAAGAGACTTCTTGTATTGTAATTGCAGGGTTGCTTGAGAGGGATATCTTTGACCTCTACCTCCCTGAGTTCGATAAACCTTGGGTGATCCACTTAAGGGAAACTTGCTGTTGTTCTATAAACCTCTGCACTTGGAGGCCCAACACTGTCTATAAGAATAGAAACGTGCATAGACATCAATCATGAAATGAGAACAGAAGATGCCTAACAGAAGATACCTCTGGAGCATGGCACCCAGGTTCGCCCATTGCCCATGCTCTTTACGTTTCGAGTCCATGACAAGTACTACTCCTTTGTCAAGCTAAATGATTAGGAGAATATAGTGGAAGCTGCACATGCATAACTTGCTGGATTAGTTAGACTTCACATAGAGTAAGCGAAATCGAATGTATGTAAGACATTTATAACACTCACTCGAAGTTGTAAGGAAAGAATATTTCCGATTTGTTTTCTTGCTTCTGTAAAAACAGTAACAAGTTTTCCTCTGTGTCCTTGGGGTAATCTCGAACCGTAAGTTCATGAACGGTGTTTGGGTCAATGAACCCAATGTCATATAGTCCGCCTCTTCTACATTCGAGCATCTTCATTCTGCACAATATATAGCGTATAAAAGAATATAGTGGGGATAATTGTTAGTGCGTTGAACGAGCTGAGCTAGAGACTTAATTACATAAATAAATCACTTATAGACAGTAGCAACTCATGAGACTTTTGTCGAGGGCATCTTGATTGAATAACTGAAATAGTTCTTCAAACTCAATGTTTATCTCCTCGTTTCCCCGAAAGTAATGCTCATCTTTAAATCCCACTACGAGGTAGGCCTCCGAGTTATGAGAGGCTTGCATGTACTAGTCATGCAATTTTCGCATTTAAGTTTGTAGAAGCGGGAGCTTGTCGTTACTGACGAGAGGCATACCGTATTTGTATTTGTATACGGGTTCAGCCATGGGGAAGTAGTCATCGTACTCAACGGTTGCTCCAAGTTGTCTAGCCGACCGTTCGATCAATTCTCTAGTCTCCAGATCATCATAGGAGTGCACGACCAAGGGGGCTAGAGATTGGTTTTCCTGATGTCCGAGCTGGGGAATTGTTCTCCCTGTTAAGGGTCTACTTCCATACTCAGCTTTCTTTGCTCTAGAGGACTGTCCAAGAGAGCGGTCATAATCACTTGCCAACTCAGCTTTCTTTGCTCTCGTAACGGCAAAGTGCCCCACTGTATGAGGTACTATAAACAGCTTTGGCAGGGGCGGCTTCGGTGCAAAATGCTCCTTTAGCTCGGCATCTGCGATTGCATCGTTCTGCTCATCAGTCATCTCGTACGGTAACAACTCAGGAGTCTTAGACCTCTTCGGAGATGATGGTCTCTTCTTCAGAGATGTAGTACTTGTCGAGGCAGTCTTCCTCTTTTGTCGATTCTGCTTTGGCGCAGTCTCCTGACAAGGAGGAGGCGGCGGAGTATGCTCACGCGGAGGAGACTGCGGAGGTGGTGGAGACGGCGGAGGTGGTGGAGACGGCGGAGGCGGCGGAGAATGAGCTGCAGGTGGCCTGCTTTTCTTTGAACCTGGAAGCACAATGTATTCCTTTCGCCATAGAACGGTGGTTCTAATGGCTTCTCCCGATTCATTGATTTCCCGATCTTCACCTGCCGGGGTGGTCAAGCATCACCGGCTCATATCCTCCCATCACTTCATCCACCAACGCAACAGCATAGCCATCTGGAATCGGACCGCAATGATAAGTTGTTGCAGGTACGACATAGCCGACCGCCGCCTTCATGGATATGTTCACAACTTTTACATGCAGCTCACAAGGATAGCTCTCTATGATATCATCCACGGGGTAGCGAGGAGCCAACATCTCCTGATCATCACCTGCTTCGAGCTGGAGCTGCGTGGAAGCCACGCTGCTTTTCCGGGGCTGAGATTGTTGCGGGTCGGTAGCACGATCTTCATGCTGCCCCTGAGATCGCTGGCCGGTAAGTACTTCGTGCATTTGGGCTCTAAGGATGCTCATAGATTCCTCTAAGGACGATATGCGGTCTGCTTCCCTTGCCTTTCTCCTCTCATGGCTTTTATCACACTACAAGAAATATGTTGACTAATGACCTTCTTACAATGACCACAAATAAATTAGTCATAACTCCATGACCATTTCGCAGCAAATGGTCGTGAGCCGTATGGGAGGGTCCAAACCCTAATTTTTAAAGACCATTCTGGTTTGAAAGGTCATAATTCAGTCACCTGAACTGAGAGGAAGTAAATTATGAATAGGCCAAATTGTTGTGCTCGGCCCATGTACATGCCAGAACTGGATTGGGCTGATTTTGATCCATGACCATTTGGATTGGTTACAGATCTGCCACCTAGGATTTGCCTCGTTGGATCTGACGTGGACAGGTAGACCAGCCCACGACCAAAATTTTGGTCATAGAATCTATGACCATCAATTTTGGTCATATTCCTCTACGACCATTTAAATGAAAAGGTCGTCGTGCGCCGTCACTAGCGACCAACAGTTATTGGTCACGATGTGGTCATAGATTGCACACAATGACCTTTCCATGACCAATATGGAGGGTCGCAAGTCACCATATTTCTTGTAGTGTCAGGAAATCTCTTCCTTTCCTCGGGAAAGCCATACTTCCACGGAACGGAGCCAATCGTGCCTCGTGTTCATCCGCCGTGTTCTTTGTTCCCAAGGGCGCGTGTCAGCTCGTCGTTCTCTCTTTCGGGATGGAACCTCCCCTCCCGCATGTCCCTATGTGCTTCTATAAGAGATTCACAAGGGTTTTTGAGATGTTCTTTATTATAAATACACTTCCCTGTTTCTGGGTCCAACCTTCCCCCAATCCCGTAGAACCACTCCTTCGACCGTTCGGTCCAATCGAATGTCCCTATTTGGATCCCTTTCCTGACCAGTTCCGCCTCAGCTGCCTGCCACTTAGCCCTGTTAGCCCTGTAGCCACCTGGACCCGTAACTTGGTGATATTTCTTCAACGAAGCATTTTTCTTATTTGTGTCCGTCCTTTTCTTAAATTCTTCTGACAGCGTGTACTTCACGAATTCAGGCCAGTGATCTTTTATCTTCTCATATGCTCCAGTGAAGTTCGGAGTCTTCTTTTGCTTGACAAAGTCATGGTACAATCTTTTCTTGTGGTTCTTGAATAGTTCGACCATCTTCTTTAGAGCAAACTCCTTGACTTTCTCCTCCATCTGTCTGGCTTTATCGGCATTCTCCTCTGGAGGTAGGTTGAAATGTGCCATGAGCCGATGCCAAATGTTGTTTTTGGATACATCATCGATATAATGACCTGCTTCAGTCGCCGTAGCCTTCGGCTTGTGCCATTCTCGAACGGTGATCGGGATGCAGTCCCTAACAACCACTCCACATTGATCTGTAAATAATTTTGCAGCCTTGGCGGGAGCAGTCGGTCGGCCACTCTGATCGATTTCGACGATGTCATGCCTAACACCTTCGGGCAACTTTTTGGCCGGGCCTCGCTTCGACTTTACAGAAGATTTGCTCGATCCAGAGGGCTAAAAAGGAAAGAATTCATCGTCAATATATATCTACAAATTAGTTAATGCATCTAGTCAGCAACGGCTTAAATTATATACCTCGGTGGACTTTGTAATAACTACGGTTCCATCAGCAGAGCCATTATGTTCTTCCTCACCGGAGCCATCTTCTCTTCGCTCAAGATCCTCCGCTCCCTCACCGGAGTCATTCAAATACGTTGTGGTGACATCGTCATATCCACCGCCATCATCACGAACAACGCCGGCTATGAGGTTCGCCATGAATTCTTCTTGTGCTTCTCTGTTAGCGTCCATAGTTTCTGCAACGACTTGCAAGTTATAGGAACCATCGTATAATCATATATATAGATATTAATTAAGGATAATGCACAAAACAGAGATTAGAGTCACATATATAGCTATTAATTAAGGATAATGTAGTGCTCAAAACATAGATTGCAGTTACATATATATATATCTCGGGTCCATTTTTTATTTAACCCTAATACATCACTACAACCGACTCCCATGCATGAACCTAGCTCTCAATGTCGACCGGGTGGTGAGCCGCGAGGTGCCGAGCCGCGCCGGGTGAACACCCAAAGATACGGAACAACCACAGGATCATAGCTCACGTGAGATCCCTGCATAACTGACCATCCGTTCCTATACATGGTGTCTAAGACATGCAGGTAACGGCGAACGTGCTCGTCCTCCTCTCTAATGCGGCGAGCTACCACCTCCTCGGGGGCCGGCTCTCTCCGCACCGATCGTGGCCCACGCGACCACCACCAAAGAAGATCCGGGTCGATGACGGGACCCGGATTCCGCACCAAGGTGCGCGCCCCGGAAGATAACACCTCCCAGTGCCACCCCGGCGGAGCCCAGTCCCGGACCTCCCCCATCATCAGCATCTGGTCCAGAACGTGCCCAGACCCTCCACGACGCGGCGGGCACGGCATCGTAGGTATGAAAACTAAATCATATATATAGTAACATAATTAAACAAACATAATATTGTGCTAAATAAACTAACTATATACGAAATAATATTGTGCTAAATAAACTAACTATATATACATACTACTAATATAGTTCTATCACTAACAATTTTCACTAACAATTCTAAAATTATTTCTAACTAACAATTTTCACTAACAATTCTAACTATTTTCACGTACTAACAATTTTCACTAACAATTCTAAAATTATTTCTAACTAACAATTTTCACTAACAATTCTAATTAACAATTTTCACTAACAGCCTGGCGGCGCAACTCGTCCTTCTCCGCGTGAATGATCTACGCGGAGAAGGAGGAGTTGCAGTCATAGGTGGAGGACCCTTTGGTCCCTTTGATCTAACTAAAAAATTTACTAACCCTAAACAAATTAACCCTAAAATTATTTTCTAACTAACAAAAATTATTTATAACTAAAATTTTTACTAACCCTAAAATTATTTTCTAACTAACAAAAAATATTTCTAACAAAAATTATTTCTAACTAACAAATTATTTCTAACTAACAAAATAGTAAAAAAATTAAAAAAAATCGGAGGAGGGAGGAGGCCGGCTTACCGGAGGAGGCAGCGGCCGGGGGCGTCGGCGGCGTGGACGCGGCCGGAGGAGGCGGCCGGAGGAGTCGGCGGCAACGGGAAGGAGAGGCCGGCGGCCGGGGGCTGGCGCGCGCGCGCGGAGGGAGAAGCCGCGGGCGGTGGCGACGGGCGGCATCAACGGCGGGCGGTGGCGACAGCGGGCGGCGTCGCGGTGGGCGGCGGTGGCAACGGCGGACAGCGGTAAGAAATTTCGGCAGCCTGGCGGCGTCCAAGTTCTCCTCCGCGCGATTGATCTCCGCACGGAGACGAACTGCCGTAGTTATAGGTGGAGACCCTTTGGTCCCGGTTTGTGGCACGAACCGGGACCAAAGGCCCCCCTTTGGTCCCGGTGCGTGCCAAAAACCGGGAACAGAGGCCTTTTTTTGGCTGCCCAGTTCCCTACACGCGCAAAACACCCTTCGTTCCCGGTTCGTGGCACGAACCGGGACCAAAGGCATATTTGTATGTGCCTTTTCAAATAATTTCATTCCCGCCTTATTTCAAATAAAAAAATAACATATGATATATCAAAATGTTCAGAAAAGAAATCTCTATGTAATAAAAGTATAATTTATTCATTATGAACATTTAACTATTTAAATTCCTTATGAATATGAATTTGAATAACTTATGATCAATATGAATTTGAATATGAAGTTGAATAACTTTTGAATATGAATTTGAATAACTTATGAATATGAATGTGAATAACTTATGAATATGAATTTGAATATGAATTTGAATAACTTATGAATATGAATTTGAATAACTTATGTATAATTTTGAATGTGACAAAACTTTCAACATGGAAAGTGTTTTAATTTAGATAATTAATCTTAAACCATTTTATGTTTTCTTAAATAATTATTCTAACTATTCAAACTACTAACCATTTTGCCATTTTTAATTTAAAATGCATTAATTTATATCTTTTGTATAATTTCTATTACGATGATGATGAGGAGGAGGAAGAAGAGGAACCCAGAGCGGGTGATGAGCATATGGAGGAAGAAGAGGAAGCCTAAGCTGGTGGCTTCATCGTGGCTGACGCTGATGATGATGAGGAGGAGGAAGAAGAGGAAGCTAGAGCTGGGGGTAAGCATATGGAGGAAGAAGAGGAACCCAGAGCTGGTGGTGAGCATATGGAGGAAGAAGAGGAAGCCTAAGCTGGTGGCTTCATCATGGCTGATGCCGATGATGATGAGGAGGAGGAAGAATAGGAAGCTAGAGCTGGTGGTGAGCATATGGAGGAAGAAGAGGAACCCAGAGCTGGTGGTGAGCATATGGAGGAAGAAGAGGAAGCCTAAGCTGGTGGCTTCATCATGGCTGACGGCGATGATGATGAGGGGGAGGAAGAAAAGAGGAACCCAGAGCTGGTGGTGAGCATATGGAGGAAGAAGAGGAAGCTAGAGCTGGCCATCTAACCTTTAGTCCTGGCTGGTGGGTGCAACTGGGACTAAGGTGGTTTTAGAAGCCATGTACCAAACTGTCGGCGGGATAAGGACGTGCGGGCAACCATTAGTCCCGGCTGGTGGGTACAACCGGGACTAAAGGTGGTTTTTGTGTCATCTAACAAAACTGTCGGTGGGATAAGGACATGTGGATAACCTTTAGTCCCGGCTGGTGGGTGAAACCGGGACTAAAGCTGTCGGCAGGATAAGGACGCGTGGGTGGACGCACTGCTCGATGAGATAAAGCATGTAGCGCACGACGCCCTGTCGGAGAAACAAGACGAAGTAGAAGCGGCGCCGTGCCTATAAAAGGAGCATCGATACGCCATGGCAAGCAGCTCAACAAGCCAACCTAGAAGGTAGGGAGAGATTCATCCACATGGATGAGGGTTGGGAAATCTCCCGTGGCGGAGCTTCTCGAAGATGTCGTTGGTGCACACGCCCTACGACATCTTCGGAAGCTCCGCGTCGGAATTTTTTTCCTACAAGCCCGTGAAAGACTCCATCTCCTCTAACAGTGTTGGGGAAAGGGTTGGGAAATCTCCCGTGGCGGAGCTTCTCGAAGATGTCGTTGGTGCACACGCCCTACGACATCTTCGGAAGCTCCGCCTCGGAATTTTTTTCCTACAAGCCCGTGAAAGCCTCCATCTCCCGTAACATTGTTGGGGAAAGGGTTGGGAAATCTCCCGTGGCGGAGTTTCTCGAAGATGTCGTTGGTGCACACGCCCTACGGCATCTTCGGAAACTCCGCCTCGGAAAAATTTCCCAGCAAGCCCGTGAAAGCCTCTATTGAACTAGTAAAAACAAGCCAACCATCTCCACTGTTAATATCTTAAATACAGTTACATTATTACACAAAAACAAATGGGAAATTGATTGCCATATTGAGATACACATGTGTGCCATGGACCTTCTTTGTGTATGCCCTTGTTATGATCGCTTCGGCCGTAACCATGGAACATCTTCATCATTTAACTTGATGCTTGGGTCAATGTTCACTGAGAAGGGCGGAATTTCATCAAACTTATTATAATCTTCTGACATGTCTGTCTTGTCCTCCACTCCCACGATGTTTCTTTTTCCAGAAAGAACTATGTGGCGCTTTGGCTCATCGTATGATGTATTCGTTTCCTTATTTTTCCTTTTTCTTGGTTTGGTAGACATGTCCTTCACATAGAAAACTTGGGCCACATCCTTGGCTAGCACGAACGGTTCGTCTCTATACCCAAGATTGTTGAGATCCACTATTGTCATTCCATACAACTTGTCTACCTGAACCCCGCCTCCTGTTATCTTGACCCATTTGCACCTAAACAAAGGGACCTTAAAAGAAGGTCCATAGTCAAGTTCCCATATCTCCTCTATGTAACCATAATAGGTGTCCTTTTGGCATTTGTTGTTTGTTGCATCAAAGCGGACACCACTGTTTTGGTTGGTGCTCTTTTTATCTTGGGCGATCGTGTAAAATGTATTCCCATTTATCTCGTACCCTTGGAAAGTCAGTACAATCGAAGATGGTGTCTGGGCCAACAAGTACAGCTGATCTCCAACAGTAGTGTTATTCATGAGATGTTTTTGCAACCAACCGCCGAAAGTCGATATGTGTTCACGTATAATCCAGTCGTCCGACCGCCTGCGGGTTACGGGAGCGTACAAAATTCTTGTGTACATTGATATACGGAGCCACCAAGGTGGAACTTTGTAGAACTGTGTAGTGTGCTTGAGTGAACGAATGCCCGTCCCTACATATCATTGCTTTCTTTCCTAGCGTGCCTTTTCTACTCAGTCTCCCCTCGTGCCGCGATTCAGGAACACCAATCAGCTTAAGGTCAGGAATAAAGTTAACACAGAACTCAATGACCTCCTCTGTTCCATAGCCCTTGGAGATGCTTCCTTCTGGCCTAGCACGGTTATGAACATATTTTTTTAAGACTCCCATGAACCTCTCAAAGGGGAACATATTGTGTAGAAACACAGGACCGAGAATGAAAATCTCATCGGCCAGGTGAACGAGGAGATGCGTCATAATATTGAAGAAGGATGGTGGGAACACCAGCTCAAAACTAACAAGACATTGGACCACATCATTACGCAACCTCTCGTAGACTTTCCGGATTGATTACCTTCGAGAAATTGCATTGAGGAATGCACATAGCTTCACAATGGGCACTCGAACATTTTCCGGTAGAAGCCCCCTCAATGCAATCGGAAGCAACTGCATCATTATCACGTGGCAGTCATGAGACTTCAGGTTCTGCAATTTTTTCTCTGCCATATTTATTATTCCCTTTATATTAGAGGAGAAGCCAAACGGGACCTTGATACTGTTCAGGCATTTAAAAAAGATTTCCTTCTCTGCTTTTGTAAGAGCATAGCTGGAGTAATGACGTCATTTATCTGTCTCATGCAGTTTTGTTGGGTCTTTCATACGTTGCTGGTCCTCCCGTGCTTCTGGTGTATCTTTTGTCTTCCCGTACACGCCCAGGAAGCCTAGCAGGTTCACGCAAAGATTCTTCGTCACGTGCATCACATCGATTGAAGAGCGGACCTCTAGGACTTTCCAATAGGGTAGCTCCCAAAATATAGATTTCTTCTTCCACATGGCCGCGTGTCCGGCAGCGTCATTCGGAACAGACTGTCCGCCGGGACCCTTTCCAAATATTACTTCTAGATCCTTGACCATACCAAATATATCATCACCATGACGGTGGGCAGGCTTCTTCCGGTGATCTGCCTCACCGTTGTAATGCTTGCCTTTCTTTCTTACGGGATGGGTACGCGTAAGAAATCGACGATGCACCAGGTACACGACCTTCTTAGATTTATCCAAATATGCACCTGGTGTCTCATCTAAACTGTGCGTGCATGCATTGTATCCCTTGTTTGACTGTCCTGAAATGTTACCAAGAGCAGGCCAATCATTGATGGTTACGAAAAGCAGCGCTCGTAGGTCAAATTCCTCTTGCTTGTGCTCGTCCCACATACGTACACATGTTATGGCCCACAGCTGTAGAAGTTCTTCAACTAATGGCTTCAGGTACACATCAATGTCGTTGCCGGGTTGCTTCGGGCCTTGGATGAGCACTGGCATCATAATAAACTTTCGCTTCATGCACAACCAAGGAGGAAGGTTATAGATACAAAGAGTCACAGGCCAGGTGCTATAACTGCAGCTCTGCTCTCTAAAAGGATTCATGCCATCTGTACTTAGACCAAACCTTAAGTTTCTTGCATCCTCTGCAAAGTACGGGAACTTTCTATCGATTTTTCTCCACTGGGACCCATCAGCGGGGTGTCTAATCATCTCGTCTTTCTTACGGTCTGCTTTGTGCCATCGCAACAACCTGGCGTGCTCTTTATTTCTGAACAGACGTTTTAGCCGTGGTATTATACCGCGAGGAGTACGAGAATTTGAATGCATGGCCGGTATGTGATGCATTGAGGTATAAGATCAGGCGAGATGACCCTGGCGATGTTGAGTGTGAGTCCACCCCCAGGAAGAGGGTTCCTGCGAAGGTGATGTGGTATGCTCCTATAATACCACGGTTGAAACGTTTGTTCCAAAACAAAGAGCATGCCAAGTTGTTGCGATGGCACAAAGAGGACCGTAAGAAAGATGTGATGCTGAGACACCCCGCTGACGGGTCACAGTGGAGAAAAATCGACAGAGAGTTCAAGTCATTTTCAGATGACGCAAGGAACTTAAGATTTGGTCTAAGTACAGATGGCTTTAATCCTTTCGGGGAGAAGAGCTCCAGTCATAGCACCTGGCCAGTGACTCTATGTATCTATAACCTTCCTCCTTGGTTGTGCATGTACCGGAAGTTCACTATGATGCCAGTGTTCATCCAAGGCCCGAGGCAACTCGGCAACGACATTGATGTGTACCTGAGGCCATTGGTTCAAGAACTTTTACAGTTATGGTGTGAAGAAGGTGTACCTGTGTGGGATGAGCACGAACAAAAGGAATTTAACCTATGAGCATTGTTGTTTGTAACCATCAATGATTGGCCTGCTCTTAGTAACATTTCAGGACAGTCAAACAAGGGATACAATGCATGCGCACACTGTTTAGGTGAGACTGACAGTATATATTTGGGAAACAAGAATGTGTACCTGGGGCATCGTCGATTTCTTCCAAAACAATATCACGCAAGAAAGAGAGGAAAGCATTTCAGAGGCGAGGCAGATAACCGAACAAAGCCTACCCGCCCTACTGGGGATGTTATATATGATATGGTCAAGGATTTAAAATTGATCTTTGGAAAGGGTCCTGGCGGACAATCTGTTCCGCATGATGTTGACGGACACGTACCCATGTGGAAGAAGATGTCTATATTTTGGGAGATACCCTACTGGAAAATCCTAGAGGTTCACTCTGCAATCGACGTGATGCACGTGATGAAAAATATTTGTGTGAACCTGCTAAACTTCTTGGGCATGTATGGGGAGACAAAAGATACACCGGATGCACGGCAGGACCAGCAATGTATCCACGAAGGAAACAACCTGAATCCAGAGAAGTATCAAGGTACTGCCAGCTACGCTCTTACCAAAGAAGAGAAGGAGATCTTTTTTGAAGTCCTGAGTAGCATCAAGGTCCCGTCTGGCTTCTCATCGAATATAAAGGGAATAATAAACATGTCAGGGAAAAAGTTTCAAAACCTAAAGTCTCATGACTGCCACGTGATTATGACACAATTACTTCCGGTTGCATTGAGGGGGCTTCTGCCGGAAAATGTTAGAGTACCCATTGTGAAGCTATGTGCGTTCCTCAATGCAATTTCTCAGAAGGTGATCAATCCACTAACTCTACAAAATTTACAGAAGGATGTGGTGCAATGTCTAGTCAGCTTCGAGTTGGTGTGCCCACCATCCTTCTTCAATATTATGACGCATCTCCTCGTTCACCTGGTCGAAGAGATTGGCGTTCTCGCTCCTGTATTTCTACACAACATGTTCCCCTTTGAGAGATTCATGGGAGTCTTAAAGAAATACGTTCATAACCGTGCTAGGCCAGAAGGAAGCATCTCCAAGGGCTATGGAACAGAGGAGGTCATTGAGTTCTGTATTGACTTTATTCCTGACCTTAAGCCGATCGGTGTTCCTGAATCGCGCTATGAGGGGAGACTGCGTGGAAAAGAAATGCTAGGAAAGAAAGCAACAATGTGTATGGACGGACATTCTTTCACTCAAGCACACTACACAGTTCTACATAATTCCAGCTTGGTGGCTTCGTACATAGTGGAACACAAGAATATTTTACGCTCTGAATACCCGGAGCAATGTGAAGATTGGATTGATGGAGAACACATGAAGACTTTCGGCGGTTGGTTGCAAACACGTCTCATGAATGTCACTGATGAAGAACAGCTATGCTTGTTGGCCAAGCAACCATCTTCGACTATATCGACTTTTCAAGGGTACGAGATAAATGGGAATACATTTTACACGTTCGCCCAAGATAAAAAGAGCACCAACCAAAACAGTGGTGTCCGCTTTGATGCAGCAGAGGACAATGGGAAGAAGGTCACATATTATGGGTACATAGAGGAGATATGGGAACTTGACTATGAACCTAATTTCAAGGTCCCATTGTTCCGGTGCAAATGGTTCAACCTGAAAGACGGGGTACAGGTAGACCGCAGTACGGAATGACTACAGTGGATCTTAAGAATCTAGGGTACGACACCGAACCATTTGTCCTAGCCAGTGAAGTGGCTCATGTTTTTTATGTGAAGGACATGTCTACCAAACCGAAAAAAAAGAAAAGAAAGGCAAGAGGACACATCATACGATGAGCCAAAGCGCCACATAATTCTTTCAGGAAAAAGAAACATCGTGGGAGTAGAGGACAAGACAGACATGTCAGAAGATTATAATAAGTTTGATGATATTCAACCCTTCAAGGTGAAAACTGACCCAAGCATCATGTTAAATAATGAAGATTGTCCATGGTTGCGTCGCAATCAGAAGAAAGGGAAACACACGAAGAAAACTCAGAAGACTAGATCGGGATCATAACTTGTGTATCTCAATATGGAAATCACTTTCCCATTTATTTTTGTGTAATGATGTTACTGTATGTAAGATATTAACAATGGAGATGGTTGGCTTGTTTTACTAGTTAAGTAGTTTTCACGGGCTTGCAGGGAAATTTTTCCGAGGCGGAGCTTCCGAAGATGCCATAGGGCATGAGCACCAACGACATCTTCGAGAAGCTCCGCCACGGGAGATTTCCCAACCCTTTCCCCAACACTGTTAGAGGAGATGGAGTCTTTCACGGGCTTGCAGGGAAATTTTTCTGAGGCGGAGCTTCCGAAGATGCCGTAGGGCGTGTGCACCAACGACATCTTCGAGAAGCTCCACCACGGGAGATTTCCCAACCCTTTCCCCAACACTGTTAGAGGAGATGGAGTCTTTCACGGGCTTGCAGGGAAATTTTTCGAGGCGGAACTTCCGAAGATGCCGTAGGGCGTGTGCACCAACGACATCTTCGAGAAGTACCGCCACGGGAGATTTCCCAACCCTTTCGTCCATCCATGGGGATGAAACTCTCCCTACCTTCTAGGTTGGCTTGTTGAGCTGCTTGCCATGGCGTATCGATGCTCCTTTTATAGGCACGACACCGCTTCTACTTTGTCTTATTCCTCCGACAGGGCGTCGTGTGCTACATGCTTTATCTCATCGAGCAGTGCGTCCACCCACGCATCCTTATCCTGCTGACAGCTTTAGTCTCGGTTGCACCCACCAGCCAGGACTAAAGGTTATCCACACGTCCTTATCCCACCGACAGTTTTGTTAGATGACACAAAAACCACCTTTAGTCCCGGTTGTACCCACCAGCCGGGACTAAAGGTTAGGTGGTCAGCTCTGGCTTCCTCTTCTACTTTTCTTGTTCATCCGACAGGGCGTCGTGCGCTACATGCTTTATCTCATCGAGCAGTGCGTCCACCCTCGCATCCTTATCCTGCCGACAGCTTTAGTCTCGGTTGGACCCACCAGCCGGGACTAAAGGTTACCCACACGTCCTTATCCCACCGACAGTTTTGTTAGATGACACAAAAACCACCTTTAGTTCCGGTTATACCCACCAGCCGGGACTAATGGTTGCCCGCACGTCCTTATCCCCCTCATCATCATCATCGGCGTCAGCCACGATGAAGCCACCAGCTTAGGCTTCCTCTTCTTCCTCCATATCCCCTCCCCCCTGATAAGGCCCTCCCGGATAAGCCTCCCCCAGATAAGGCCCCCCCATCTTTTGTCCCGGTTTGAGCCCCCACCCTGGATGAAAGTTTCCCGCGCCACTGCGTTCCCGCCTATTTTCTTCCCGTGCTTTCCATTTACATATGACATCTAGACTCATATCTGCAAACCTCATCACTCTCTCCCATGGCTTCCATCGTATCTCTAACCCCCCGGGAGGCGGAGGCGCTTTGCGCCTCGAACTACCCCTGCCCGCCGGGCTACCACGTCCCCACCGGCTGGTTGCTGAGCGTCGGAGGCGTACCGGTCCCTCCTGTCCCTCTGGGTGTGGTGCGCCAGATGGCCATCACGAACCACTACTACTTCGAGCTCACGCCAGAGCAGCGGAGGAATCCCCAGTGGCATCCCGACTACAGCCCGACTTGGGACGGCTTCTTCATCAATCGGCGTGAGAGTGCGCTTGCTAGGCACGAGGAGAACGGCCCGCCCTGTTCGAACTTCAACGAGGCCAGCCGTCGGCTGTGGTAGCGCGGCCGGACTCTCCAGAGCGTCATGGCCTACCGTGGCCCAGCGCCTGCGCTACCCTCAGTCCCAGCCCACGCGTGCTCACCCGCCGAGGTTTGACTACCGTGACCCCTATGCCAGCAACGACGACGTCGGCGACTACGACGACTACAGTGGTGACGTTTATAGGGCTAGGCACGACTATGACTGAATGACTCCAACATTCGAATCTGGCCATGTATCTTAATTTTCAGCTAAGCTATGTACTTTAATTCTAGTTATATCGTAATAAAATTTTATTCCCGCCCGTTATTTCCCGCCCTTTTCCGCCCGCGCGGCATCATGACGGGAAACTTTCCCGCGCGGCGTCGTGGCGGGAAACTTTCCCGCGCGGACGGCGTCGTGGTGGGAGTCCCGTCAACACAAATTAGGGTTCATGTTATTTTTACACCAACAATATTTAAACGGAGCCACTTCATATTTAAACGGAGCGAGGAAACCTTAGTCGGTGTCAGAAATAGGAAAAAAGAAAAAAAAACAGAAATAGAAAAATAAAAAGAAAATAGAAAAATAAAAAGAAAAATAAAAATAAAAATAAAATAGAAAACAGAAATAGAAAATAGAAAATAGAAAAAAAACAGAAATAGAAAAAAACATAAATAGAAAAAGAAAACATAAAAAGAAACAGAAATAGAAAACAAAAAAGAAAATAGAAAAATGACCTTTGGTACCGGTTGTTGGGTGGAATCGGTACCAAAGGGGTTTTCCCCCCAAATCGACGCTCGGAGACCCAAATCCCCCAAAATCGATAGATTTTCCCCCGAAGATGACGCGCGAAGACGAGAGCCCGCGTCGCCGTCACCGCCGCCAGGACGCTCCTTCACCGTCGCCGTCGCCGTTGTCGTGCCGCTCTAGGTGCGTCCTCTCTCCCTCCCCGACCATCCCCTCCCTCCCTCTAGCTAGGTAGGCGTCGGCATCGCTGAAGAACGTGGCGGCGGCGTTGTTGTCCTCGGTGCTATCGCCGGGCTCGGGGAGAATCCAGGAGGCCGCCTCGGCCTCGTCGCTCCCGTCGTCGCCATCCTCCGCATCTTCCCGCGTCGTCCCGGCGGCCGAGGCCGGTGAGGGACGAGGAGCAGCTGCGGGGACGCCGGGTCTGAGAGAGCGTCGAAGAAGGGCGCGACGGCGAGCGGGTTGGCGGAGTGGATGTCGGCTTCGCAGGCGGCGTCGGCGCGGAAGGTGACCACGGCGGGCGCGTGGTCGCAGACCTCGCAGAGCCAGACCCGCGCATGGCGGGAGCCGGCGCCGTGCGCGCGCGCGTTGCACCCGGTGCAAAGGTACGCACCGTCATGCCGGCAGTAGAGCCGCGTGGTGCACCCGCCTCGCTGCAGCGCGCCTGCGCCGCGCAGCGAGCATGCCGCCTGCTGCACAACGCCTGCGCCGCCTCGCTGCACAACGCCTGTGCCGTGCAGCCTCGCTGGACGCCGCCTGCTGCATGCCGCGCAGCCTCGCTGCACCCTCGCCATGTTGTACGCGCGCTGCGCCGATGTCGACCGCGTGGTGGCTGCGGCATATCTTGCCCAGGAAGAAGCCGCCGTCGAACAGGACCCTGGCGGCATCGACGTTGCTGGCGTGAAGCTCCATGCGATCCATGCTTTGTAGATGGAGGCGTAGTAGGTGACCCTGCTGCATCCGAGGGCGCAGCGCAGGAGAATGAATTCCGCGAGGTTCTGTGCTCGGCGGCGACCAAGACCTCGCTGCGTCGTGCGGCGACTACGGCCTCTCGCGCGGTGATGTGTGGTCGAGGGGAGATAAGGTGGGGTAGCAGCGTAAGGATGGTGTGAGCTCTTCCTAAGGACCGCAATACGCGGCGGCACCGCGTGAAACAAAACCTGTGCGGCGGCTGACTCCTCCCAAAAATAGCTCCTTCCGAGGTGCCGAGCCGCAGCCGTGCGGGCTGGCGTGGAAGTCACTAAGGACCCTGAGGTCACAGCCGAGGCCGTAGGCGGCCTTGATGGCGGCGAAGACGTGCGGTTCGATGGGCGCCACCCTTAGCACCTCGGCGATGTCGTGCAGAGTCTTGCCCCGCGCATGCAGATCCCATGAAGGTGTCGATATGAGGGTGTTCCAGGGCATGGTGGGCATGAGGCAGTCTAACAGCTCGGTGGCGCCGAGGCCGTCGGCTGCGACCACACGCGCTTGGAACCATGGCGGTGCACTTGGGCTTAAGTCCTTGCATACCATGGCGGTGCACTTGGGCTTAAGTACTTGCATACCCGGTCTCTGCAAAAAAATATAAAGACTAGCTAGTTATTGTTAGCTAGTTATTTGTTAGCTCCTAGAAAATATAAAGACCTCGCACACTCTCTTAATCTTGTGTTTGGTTATTGCTTTCTTCACTTGAATTGTTATCCATCTAACAATCTGTTATGATCATGACATGATGAATCAAATAATTGCACTTAATTTTTGTGGTGACATTGAGCTATGGAGGACGGCACCTTTATCCGAGATGAGGGGCAAGAAGAAATGGTGCAGAAAATGATATATGAGAGTGCCCGTGGACCGGACCGATGGAGAACCCGATGATATGGGCATTACCCTTCGGGTAACTAACATTGCACTACCTCTTGCGGCCCAACCAGGGGCCCATGAAGGCACTCGATGGCCAGGTGGGCCACTACGTCGGTGCCGAAGAAGAATTCTTGAAGAACAAGATAAGGAAACGAAGAATACAAGGAAAGTTTAGAACTAGGACCCTTTGTAACCTAGTCGTACCCGGACAGATCTCTCGAGACCTGGCTCCCAATATAAGGGCCAGGAGAGAGGCTGCCGAGGACACACGTAATCTTAGCAATCATAGCCACCGCAAGTCTAGAGCTAGGTCTCGGCAGAACTTGGTCTCTCGACGAGATCATAGCCGAAACCTTCGGCACCCCATTGTAACTCGATATTTTCATAATCAAGATCAGACAGGCAGGACGTAAGGGTTTTACATCATCGAGAGCCCCGAACCTGGGTAAATCGCTCTCCCCGCTTGTTTGATAACCGATGTCTCGTGTCAGCCTACAGGATTCCATCTACCCTAAGCCCCTTACGGAGGGCATTGCCGAGGAGTACCCTCAACAATTGGCGCCGTCTGTGGGAAACCTGTTGGCACAAGATCCATCATCGGCAAATTCGGCCATGTCATCGGCAGCTTCATCGACACCGCCGGCGTCACCACCGGCACCTTCATCACCAAGCTCAGGGAGTTCGATTCGATTCGGCTCCTTCGAGTTCACCCCGCATAGCGACTCGTCCCGTTCGACCTTTTCGGATCTGCAAGGAAGCTTGGGCATGACGTTCGGGAGTGTTCATTGCAATGTTAACACGGAAGGGATCCTTCGGCTGATCGAGCCGTTTGTCCCCAGATCAGCAAGGAAACCGTCACCATCGGCTGCAGGATCGATCATGTCTTCATCAATCGATCTGTCTGTCGGTTTAACGGACTCGACGAATTTGTCTCCACCATCGCCCCTCGGTCGGTATCCTCGATGTCGGTTGGATCCGATGACTCCATGTCATCCGAAATGACCTCGTATTACTGCTTGAACTGCGACACCAGGCACGGATTGGGGTCAAGAGATACACCGTTCATCTGCAGCGCCAGATATTCGTCGGGAGAGGAAAGTATCGATAGCGCCGCCAGGATGACTACCTGGAGGACAGCGTGTTACCAAGTTTATGCTACCCTCAATGCAGGAAACATGGGGAATGGAGGAGAAGAAGGAGATCACACTCCCCGCTCCGGCAGACGGCGTAACTCTGAAAATAGCGCCAGTAACGACGATAGTGATTACACCATCGCGGAGGAAGAGTGGGCAGCGGCTCGGGATGCCATAACAAACAACACGCCACTTCCCGCCGGAACTTCGGTTGGTACTCTCAATGCATACCGAAGGATCTTGGAGAAGAATCGGGAACGATTGTCGAATGAGCAAGCCACTCTCAATCGTCGCATACTCGCAGCAGATCAGTCTAGTGAGCGCCGCAGGGCCTCGCACGGAAGCGCCTCTCGAAGCAGTCATGGCGTAGGGAGGCATCGTTCAAGGTTGTCCAGGCTCTCAGAAAATGATGCAAGAGAAATAATGTCAAACTTATCCAAGTCTTTCATGACCACGGACACTGCGGGTATGTTGGGATTCGTAGCATAGAAAACAAAAAAATTCCTATCGCAAGAACGAAGAACAAGCCAAGATCCAATCAAGAAGATAGTAGCAACGAGGTGAAGATCAACATACCCTTGAAGATCGCAAAGCGTTAACGAGATCAGATCTCGTGGTGGATGTAGACGATCACTTGCCGCTTGCAAAAGCGCGTAGAAGATCTTGACGGTGCCACGAACGGGCAGCACCTTCGTACTCGGTCACACGTTCGGTGTTGATGACGACGTCCTCCTCCCGTTCCAGCAGGCAGCAGAAGTAGTAGATCCTCCTCGGAATCCCGATAGCATGACGGCGTGGTGGCGGTGGTGGTGGAGATCTCCGGCAGGGCTTCGCCTAAGCGCTGCTGGAGTAGCCGGAGGAAGGGGGCGGCTAGGGTTTGGGAGAGGGGGAGCTAGGGCACCGGCCTCAAGGGGAGCAGGGGCGGTGCGGCCAAAGGTGTGCTGCCCCCCTCCCTCTCTCCCTCATTATATAGGTGGATCCCCAAGGGTTAGGTCAAAAGTCTTCGAATAAGACCCCAACACAAAACCTTCCATATTGCCAAACCTAGGGGGAGTGGGACTCCCCCTTTCCTTTGGTGGGGCTGGCCGGCCACCATGGGAGGAGTCCAACTGGGACTCCTCCTCCCTTAGGCTGGCCGGCCAAGGTGGGTGGGGACTCCACCTTCCATGGTGATTTCTTCCGGACTCTTCTAGAACCTTCTAGAACCTTCCAGAAAAATACCGGATCATTTTCAAACCTAGAAAATGACTTCCTATATATGAATCTTATTCTCCGGACCATTCCGGACCTCCTCGTGATGTCCTGGATCCCATCCGAGACTCCGAACAAACATTCGAACTCCATTCCATATTCCATATCTACTTAAACGACATCAAACCTTAAGTGTGTCACCCTACGGTTCGTGAACTATGCAGACATGGCCGAGACTCTTCTTCGACCAATATCCAATAGCGGGATCTGGAGATCCATAATGGCTCCCACATATTCAACGATAACTTAGTGATCGATTGAACCATTTACATACGATACCGATTCCCTTTGTCACGCGATATTTTACTTGTCCGAGGTTTGATCATCGGTATCTCCATACCTTGTTCAACCTCGTCTCCGACAAGTACTCTTTACTCATACCGTGGCATGTCATCTCTTGTGACCAAGTCACATGCTTGCAAGCTAATCAGATGACATTCCACCGAGAGGGCCGCAGTATATCTATCCATCATCGGGATGGACAATATCCCACTCTTGATCCATATGCCTCAACTCATACTTTCCGAATACTTAATCCCACCTTTATAACCACCCATTTACGCAGTGGTGTTTGATGTAATCAAAGTACCCTTCCGGTATAAGTGATTTACATGATCTCATGGTCGAAGGACTAGGTAACTATGAATCGAAAGCTTATAGCAATTTGAACTTAATGACGTGATCTTATGCTACGCTTAATTGGGTGTGTCCATTATATCATTCATCTAATGACATAACCTTGTTATTAATAACATCCAATGTTCATGATCATGAAACTATGATCATCTATTAATCAACAAGCTAGTTATACAAGAGGCTTACTAGGGACTCCTTTTTGTTCACATAACACACATGTATCAATGTTTCGGTTAATACAATTATAGCATGGTATGCAAACATTTATCATAAACATAAAGATATATAATAACCACTTTATTATTGCCTCTTGGGCATATCTCCAACAGTCTCCCACTTGCACTAGAGTCAATAATCTAGATTACATTGTAAGGTACCTAACACCCATGGCATTCTGGTGTTGCTCATGCTTTGCCCTAGGGAGAGCTTTAGTCAACGGATCTACCACATTCAGATCTGTGTGTACTTTGCAAATCTTTACTTCACCATCTTCGATGTACTCGCGAATCGAATGAAAACGCAGCTTGATATGCTTCAGCTTCTTGTGTGACCTTGGTTCTTGTGCATTGGCGATGGCACCCATGTTGTCACAATAGATGACTAATGGGTCCAATGCACTAGGAACCACACCAAGCTCAACTATGAACCTCTTCATCCATACCGCTTCCGATGAAGCCTCCGAAGCCGCTATGTATTCATATTCAGTTGAAGACTTCGCCACCGTGCACTGCTTGGAACTCATCCAGCTTACTGCAGCACCATTCAATATAAACACGTACCCAGACTGAGACTTAGAGTCATCAGGATCAGTGTTCCAACTTGCATCGGTGTAACTGGTTACAACGAGCTCTTGGTCACCGCCATAACAAAGAAACATATCCTTAGTCCTTTTCAAGTACTTCAGGATATTCTTGACCACTGTCCAGTGTTCCATTCCTGGATCACTTTGATATCTGCTGGTCAAACTAACAGCATGTGCGATATCCGGTCTAGTACACAGCATGGCATACATGATGGAGCCTACTGCCGAGGCATAGGGGATCTGATTCATCCTCTCTCTTTCTTCTGCCGTAGCCGGACCTTGAGTTTTACTCAAGACCTTACCCGGCAACATAGGCAAGAACCCTTTCTTGCTTTCATCCATTCTAAACTTCTTTAGAATCTTGTCCAGGTATGTACTCTGTGAAAGCCCTATTAGGCGTCTTGATCTATCTCTATAAATCTTGATGCCTAAAATGTACGCTCGCTTCACCAAGGTCTTTCATTGAAAAACACTTATTCAAATAACTTTTTACACTCGCTTAATAGTTCTATATCATTCCCAATCAATAATATGTCATCTACATATAATATCGGGAATGCTACAGAGCTCCCACTCACTTTCTTGTAAATACAGGCCTCTCCATGACACTGTATAAACCCGAAGTCTTTGATCACCTTATCAAAGCGTCGGTTCCAACTCCGGGATGCTTGCTTCAGTCCATAGATTGAACGCTGAAGTTTACATACCTTGTCAGCATTTTTAGGATCGACAAAACCTTTGGGTTGTACCATATACAACTCTTCCTCAATGTCACCATTAAGGAACACCGTTTTGACATCCATCTGCCAGATCTCGTAATCGAAAAATGCAGCTATTGCTAACAAAATCCTCACAGACTTTAGCTTCGCTACAGGTGAGAAAGTCTCATCGTAGTTAACTCCTTGAATTTGTCGGAACCCCTTCGCGACAAGTCGAGCTTTATAGACAGTAATATTACCATCAGCATCTATTTTTCTCTTGAAGATCCATTTATTCTCGACAGCCTTGCGGCTATCAGGTAAGTCTACCAAAGTCCACACTTGGTTATCATACATGGATCCCATTTCGGATTTCATGGCTTCATGCCATTTGTTGGAATCTGGGCTCATCATTGCTTCTTCATACGTCGCAGGGTCTTCATCATTGTTGTCCACAATCATGACATTTAGACAGGGATCATACCAATCAGGAGTGGTACGCTCCCTCGTCGATCTGCGAGGTTCAGTAGCTTTCTCGTTCGAAGTTTCATGATCATTATCATTTGCTTCCTCTCCTATCGGTGCAGGCTGCACAGGAACATCTTCCGGTACTGCGCTACTCTGATCTACGAGAGAAGGTTCAGTAACCTCGTCGAGTTCTACTTTTCTTCCAGTCACTTCTTTAGTGAGAAACTCCTTCTCAAGAAAGGATCCGTTCTTAGCAACAAAGATTTTGCCTTCGGATCTGTGATAGAAAGTATATCCAATAGTTTCTTTAGGGTATCCTATGAAGACGCATTTCTCCGCTTTGGGTTCTAGCTTGTTAGGTTGTAACTTCTTTACATAAGCTTCGCAACCCCAAACTTTAAGGAACGACAGCTTAGGTTTCTTGCCAAACCATAATTCATACGGTGTCGTTTCAACGGATTTAGATGGTGCCCTATTTAAAGTGAATGCGGCTGTCTCTAAAGCATAACCCCAAAACGATAACGGCAAATCAGTAAGAGACATCATAGATCGAACCATATCCAAGAGAGTTCGATTACGACGTTCGGACACACCATTGCGCTGTGGTGTTCCCGGCGGTGTCAACTGTGAAAGTATTCTGCATTTCTTTAAATGCATGCCAAACTCATAACTCAGATATTCGCCTCCGCGATCAGAACGCGGAAACTTGATCTTCTTGTTACGTTGATTTTCTACTTCACTTTGGAATTCCTTAAACTTCTCGAAAGTTTCGGACTTATGTTTCATAAAATAGATATACCCATATCTACTCAGATCATCCGTGAAGGTTAGAACATAATGATAACCACCGCGCGATGCTACACTCATTGGTCCGCACACATCGGTATGCATGATTTCCAATAAGTCTGTAGCTCGCTCCATTGTACCAGAGAATGGAGTCCTAGTCATTTTTCCCATTAGACATGCTTCGCATCTATCAAGTGACTCAAAGTCAAGTGACTCAAGAAGTCCATCAGAATGGAGTTTCTTCAGGCGCTTCACTCCAATATGACCAAGACGACGAGTGCCACATATAAGTAGAATTATCATTTAATTTAATTCGCTTAGCATCAATGTTATGAACATGTGTATCACTACTATCGAGATTTAACAAGAATAAACCATTCATCTCGGGCGCATGACCATAAAAGATATTATTCATATAAATAGAACAACCATTATTCTCCGACTTAAATGAATAACCGTCTTGCATTAAACAAGATCCAGATATAATGTTCATGCTCAACGCGAGCACCAAATAACAATTATTTAGGTTTAAAACTAATCCCGAAGGTAGATGTAGAGGGAGCGTGCCGACGGCAATCACATCGACCTTGGATCCATTTCCAACGCGCATCGTCACCTCATCCCTCGCTAGGCTTCGTTTATTCCGTAGTTCCTGTTTCGAGTTACAAATATGAGCAACCGAACCAGTATCAAATACCCAGGCACTACTACGAGAACCAGTAAGATAGACATCTATAACATGTATATCAAATATACCTTTCTTTTTCTTGACAAGGCCGCTCTTCAGATCAGCCATGTACTTGGGGCAATTCCGCTTCCAGTGCCCCTTCTCCTTGCAGTAATAGCACTCAGTATCAGGTTTAGGGCTAGCCTTAGGCTTCTCAGGAGGCGCAGCAACTTTCTTACTACCCTTCTTGAAGTTGCCCTTCTTAGGCTTGCCCTGCTTCTTGAAACTGGTGGTCTTGTTGACCATCAACACTTGGTGCTCTTTCTGTATTTCCACCTCAGTAGATTTCAGCATGGAGAAGAGTTCAGGTAACTCCTTGTTCATGTTCTGCATGTAGTAGTTCATCACAAAGTTCTTGTAACTAGGTGGCAGTGATTGGAGTACACGATGAATACCCAGCTTGTTAGGAATCACTATCCCCAAGTCACTGAGCTTCTTCATATGCCCGGACATAGCGAGCACGTGCTCACTAACGGAGCTACCCTCTTCCATCATACAGCCAAAGAAGTGTTTCGATGCCTCATAGCTTTCCACGGCCGCATGAGTTTCAAAGGTAGCTTTTAGCTCATGGACCAGCTCATAAGGGTCGTGGTGCTCAAAACGCTTTTGGAGCTCCGCCTCTAGGCTGCACAGGATGGCACACTGAACTTGAGAGTACCGAGTTACCCGAGTCTCGTAAACATTCTTTTCGTCCTCGGATACTGCAGGTGGTGGTGGGGGACCTAGCGGTGCTTCGAGCACAAATTGCAGATTTCCACCAGTGAGGAAAATCCTCACATGACGGAACCAGTCGGTGAAGTTGCTACCATTGCTTTTAAGCTTTTCTTTCTGTAGGAACTGGTTAAAATTGATGGAGGGGGATGCCATGATCTACAACATATTTGCAAAGAGTTTAGACTAAGTTTATGATAAATTGAGTTCAAATTTTAATTCTTAAATTAACTAGGTGAACTCCCACTCAAAACAATATCCCTCGCATTGTCTTAGTGATCACACGAACCAAGTCCACTACACCAATTCCGATCATCACGAGAAAAGATGTAGCTTCAAAGGCGAACACTCAAAGTGTTCATCATATCATTCATATGACTCATGCTCTACCTTTCGGTATCCCGTGTTCCGAGACCATGTCTGTACATGCTAGGCTCGTCAAGGCAACCTTAGTATCCGCGTGTGCAAAGCTGGCTTGCACCCGTTGTATGCACATGTAGAATCTATCACACCCGATCATCACGTGATGCTTCGAAATGACAAGTCTTAGCAACGGTGCATACTAAGGATGAACACTTTATTATCTTGATATTTAGTGAGAGGGATCATCTTATAATGCTACCGTCGCGATCTAAGCAATATAAGATGCATAAAAGGATTAACATCACATGCAATTCATATGTGATATGATATGGCCCTTTTGTCTTTGCGCCTTTGATCTTCATCTCCAAAGCACGGACATAATCTCTATCATCAACGGGCATGATCTCCATCATCGTCGGCGTACCGTCTTCATGGTTGTGCTCCCATGTAGTAACTATTACAACTACTTTGAAATAATACTTCAACATGAAATTTAAAGACAACCATAAGGCTCCTGCCGGTTGCCACAATACAATAATGATCATCTCATACATATTCATCATCACATCATGGCAATATCACATCACCAAACCCTACAAAAACAAGTTAGACGCCTCTAATTTGGTTTGCATATTTTACGTGGTTTAGGGTTTTCGAGTAAGATCCAATCTACCTACGAACATGAACCACAACGGTGATACTAATGTTATCAATAGAAAGAGTAGATTGAATCTTCACTATGGTGGGAGAGATAGACACCCGCAAAGCCACTTATGCAATCCAAGTTGCATATCAAGCGTGGAGCAAATCTCATGAACGCGGTCATGTAAAGTTAGCCCGAGCCGCTTCATCCCACCATCCCGCAAGATGCAAAGTACACGAACTAAAGACAACAAAAGCATCAACGCCCACAAAACCATTGTGTTCTACTCGTGCAACCAATCTATGCATAGACACGGCTCTGATACCACTGTTGGGATTCGTAGCATAGAAAACAAAAAATTTCCTATCGCAAGAACGAAGAACAAGCCAAGATCCAATCAAGAAGATAGTAGCAACGAGGTGAAGATCAACATACCCTTGAAGATCGCAAAGCGTTAATGAGATCAGATCTCGTGGTGGATGTAGACGATCACTTGCCGCTTGCAAAAGCGCGTAGAAGATCTTGACGGTGCCACGAACGGGCAGCACCTCCGTACTCGGTCACACGTTCGGTGTTGATGACGACGTCCTCCTCCCGTTCCAGCGGGCAGTGGAAGTAGTAGATCCTCCTTGGAATCCCGACAGCACGACGGCGTGGTGGCGGTGGTGGTGGAGATCTCCGGCAGGGCTTCGCCTAAGCGCTGCTGGAGTAGCCGGAGGAAGGGGGGCGGCTAGGGTTTGGGAGAGGGGGAGCTGGGGCGCCGGCCTCAAGGGGGGCAGGGGTGGTGCGGCCAAAGATGTGCTGCCCCCCTCCCTCTCTCCCTCATTATATAGGTGGATCCCCAAGGGTTAGGTCAAAAGTCTTCGAATAAGACCCCAACACAAAACCTTCCATATTGCCAAACCTAGGGGGAGTGGGACTCCCCCTTTCCTTTGGTGGGGCTGGCCGGCCACCATGGGAGGAGTCCAACTGGGACTCCTCCTCCCTTAGGCTGGCCGGCCAAGGTGGGTGGAGTCCCACCTTCCATGGTGATTTCTTCCGGACTCTTCTAGAACCTTCTAGAACCTTCCAGAAAAATACCGGATCATTTTCAAACCTAGAAAATGACTTCCTATATATGAATCTTATTCTCCGGACCATTCCGGACCTCCTCGTGATGTCCTGGATCCCATCCGAGACTCCGAACAAACATTCGAACTCCATTCCATATTCCATATCTACTTAAATGACATCAAACCTTAAGTGTTGTCACCCTACGGTTCGTGAACTATGCAGACATGGCCGAGACTCTTCTCCGACCAATAACCAATAGCGGGATCTGGAGATCCATAATGGCTCCCACATATTCAACGATAACTTAGTGATCGATTGAACCATTTACATACGATACCGATTCCCTTTGTCACGCGATATTTTACTTGTCCGAGGTTTGATCATCGGTATCTCCATACCTTGTTCAACCTCGTCTCCGACAAGTACTCTTTACTCGTACCGTGGCATGTCATCTCTTGTGACCAAGTCACATGCTTGCAAGCTAATCAGATGACATTCCACCGAGAGGGCCCAGAGTATATCTATCCATCATCGGGATGGACAATATCCCACTCTTGATCCATATGCCTCAACTCATACTTTCCGAATACTTAATCCCACCTTTATAACCACCCATTTACGCAGTGGTGTTTGATGTAATCAAAGTACCCTTCCGGTATAAGTGATTTACATGATCTCATGGTCGAAGGACTAGGTAACTATGTATCGAAAGCTTATAGCAATTTGAACTTAATGACGTGATCTTATGCTACGCTTAATTGGGTGTGTCCATTATATCATTCATCTAATGACATAACCTTGCTATTAATAACATCCAATGTTCATGATCATGAAACTATGATCATCTATTAATCAACAAGCTAGTTATACAAGAGGCTTACTAGGGACTCCTTTTTGTTCACATAACACACATGTATCAATGTTTCGGTTAATACAATTATAGTATGGTATGCAAACATTTATCAAAAACATAAAGATATATAATAACCACTTTATTATTGCCTCTTGGGCATATCTCCAACAGGGTATGCTGAGGCCGAAGACCGTCGAAGGAGCAACCGCGAACCTTGCGGCATATTTAATTAACCAGCAACCAGCACCCGAAGGCCCCATGGCCCAAGCTCATCGGGGCACCTTGGAAAGCCTCGCAATCCTTGGAAATAACCTAGTTCCGCGAAAGGAAAAATCTGCGCTCCAAGCCAGCGGCTCAAGGCACCGTTCGAGGGACGCTCGAGATGAAATCACTCAGAGCAAGATTGACAGAGCTAGGCGACGGCGAGCGGCAAGGGAAGAATATGACATTGATGATTCTGAAGAAAGCCGGGAGTACGACGGTGAGATGAGAGGAGCCAATTGTTTAAGTTACAAGATCCGCGAGACAATGCCACCCAAAAGGTTTAAACCTACTCCTACTGACGCCGCCAAGTATGATGGGCAGCAGGAGCCGAGGTCCTGGATAGATGATTATCTGCAGACCGTAATCTTACACAAGGGGAACCAAATAGCGGCGATGCAGTGTCTGCAGCTCTACTTGAAGGATTCAGCACGAGCCTGGTTAAGAGGTCTGCCGAAGGGATCCATCAAATCATGGAACGAGCTGGTAGATGCGTTCGTAAAAAATTTCCAGGCTACGTATAAAAGGCCAGTCGGAATCGAGGAATTACGTCATTGCCAGCAGAAGCCGAAGGAGTCGATGCGTGCGTACATCGGGAGGTTTACCAAGCTCCTGAACGTTGCCGAAGACGTCTCTATCGACAGAGCAATCGACGCTTTCAGCGACGGCATCCGACGTGAATCTTACATAGAGGAGCTTGGACGTAAAAAGCCGAAGACCATAACCAAATTAATGGAGATCGCCAACAGTTGGGCTGATGGCGAAGATAATGTACGAAAGCCTCGACCACGCAGTGACGATGAAGACGACGATCAGCCGAAGCATGATTCGGGTAGTCGAAGAGACCGTCGCAAGAGAAGAAAAGAGCGCGGATACGATGATACCAACATGGTAGCCGCAGGATATTCTGATCGACGAGATGATTGATACGATGATAGGCGGGATGATCGATAGGACAGCAATCGCGGGAACCGCAGTAATTACAAATCACGACCCTCAAGGGTCCCAGAACTCCCTTTCGCCGAGCAGTTGAACGCTCCCTGTTACCTGCACGCTTATGTTGACTCTAAAGACAACCAGAAGAAGTCGAGTCACCTACTCAGGGATTGTCGGCAGTTCATCGAGATGCAAAAGTTTATTCAGCAGCAGCAGCAGCTAAGCCAACCACCACCACCTCAGCACCAAGTTCAGCAAGTCCAGCCTCGTAACCCTAACGAGTCTTTCCCTCCACCACGGGGACAGATGAGCATGATTCACAAAACTGGTGTTTCAAGAAGAGAGATGAAGAAGCTGACTCAAGAAATCAACCTGGCAGAAAGCACCATGGCAAACGTTCCAGAATAAGTCGATTGGTCGTCTCAGAGTATCCTGTTCAGCAGAGCGGATCACCCGATGACAATCCCAAAACCAGGGCACGCTGCCTTGGTAGTTGAGGCGCAAGTAGGAGGATACAATATGAGCAAAGTATTCATGGATGGTGGAAGTGGCTTAAATTTGATATTCGCAAACACAGTCAGGAACATGGGAATTACAATGAGGATGTTGGAAGAATCCGACACATGTTTTCACGGCATCCTCCCCACCTCACCAGCGTACTCTCTTGGTAGGGTTTTCTTAAACGTTGTCCTTGGGAAGCCTGACAATTTCAGGAAGGAAAAGATAGAGTTCGAGGTAGTAGATTGGGAATCATAGTACCACGCTATACTCGGGAGACCAGCCTATGCCAACTTCATGGCTGTGCCACATTATGCGTATCTCAAGCTCAAGATGCCAGGAAACAATGGAACAAACATCACAGTCTATGGAAGTTTCTCACGCTCAGATAACTGCGATCACGAGTTTCAGAGGATTGCTGCAAAATTTGGAGTGAAGCAAGAACCTGTTGACTTCCCCTCCAAGTCATTGGCACTCGATGTTAAGGAGGACGAGCGCGTCAAGAAATCAAAGAAGAAACTGGATGATCCTACACTGAAAGTTTCGGCAGTTGGACCTTCGGCAGCTGATAGCAAGGCCTCTGTCGACGACAGTAAAGACCTCGCGCTTGCCGCAAGCACTTCTGATGGAATCACCGGTGTCACCAAAGCCACCGGCTCTCTAGACAAGATCGAAGATAAGAAAAACCCTCCTCTCGGTCAAAGAAGATGGGCAGCAATATGCGTTATTATTTTTCCCTTTCAATAAGGCTTTTCAAGCCACTTCGTTTTAGCTTACGTTATTAATAAAGACTTAAGTTTTGTTTATCTGAAGTATTGCAGAGATTCGGGTCACCCGAACAAAGTTTTTTGATAACCTTTTTCGTATACTACAGCGAACATTGGTTTACTCGAAAATTCACCTAAGATTGTCATCTAAAAAGCCTCTGAAATTACGAGTGCTACGAGACAATACTTACGGGACTTTCACCCCTTGCTAGAAAAGCCTCAAAATATATGAGCGCTGCAGATAGCAAGGGAAACAAATATACACTTACGAAAAGACCCATGACCGGTACTTTAAACTACAGAAGTACTTAAGAGCGACGGAGTCACTGGCAGACTCAGGTCCATCAATTCGCTCGGGGGCTGCCGCCAAAACATACATCGTCGGTTGAAAGCAAAGTTGCACTTACATTGGGTTTTACAAACTCGCAACATGAGCTGATCACTCAAAGAAATTTGCTGCCGACAAGCATACGTATACATCATAATACAGATGTAAAACGAGTAATTAAGATTTACTCCATTCATATTAAAACATTGCCAATGGCATCAAACATAATTACAAAAAGGGGGTACATATATACACCTTCCAATTAATCAGTTTAAATTTAAAGCATCCGAACAATCGGGTGCAGCAAGCATTGGAGTATTTTTACTTCGCAACAGGAGCATAGCTGAGGACTATTCTTGCGGGGCCTCCGTTTCTTCGGCTGCTATTGAAGAATCTTCAAGTCTCTCAATAACGATGCTAGCAGGAACCTCCACCTTCGGAAAGATAGGCCCTAGCTCACCATCGGCGTTAGCAATTGTCATCAAGTCTGCAGAAGGATGCCGTACAAGAATAAGAGCAAAAGCAGCTTTAGCTCCCGCAATAAGCTGTGCTCGAATCAAGCTTCGGATCTTCCTGGTATTGCTGAACTTTGACATTAAAGTCAGCAACGTAGGAGGGATCTCGTTCAAAGGGAACATTATCTTCTAGATTATCCTTAACCCCCTATAGCACTTGTCAAAGAATCGGTGGACCTGTTGTACCCGATCTTGAAACTTTGCGACAGTAGAGGCTTTTGATTGACTCCTCCAGAAAACCTCATCTACAGATGCTAGATGAGTCAACACATTCACGCGTTCATGAATACGCTTGTTTTCTTCAGCTGGGTTCAGAGCTATGACTACAAGAAGCAATGAAGGAAGTAAAGATAAGAGGATACCCTTATTATTACAGAAGTTAAGGAACAGGAAGTTAGGGCACTTACAGTTCAAACTTTCTGTGGCCTTATGCAACTCAGTAAGAGCATATCGCTCTGTGTCGGTGGCTAGTTCGCCCTTCTTCTTGATAATAGCGGCCAAAGCATAAATACCACGCATATCTTTCTCCATCTGGGCGATCCGAGCTTTCATGCGTTGGAGGCGATCACTCTCAGAAGAAGCACCCGAAGAATCTTCGGTAAAGGAGGGCACAGGAAACACCTGCAAAGTTATTAAGAATACAATGGATTATATGGGCTCATTGTTGGAAATTCACTCCCATCGGGAGCGTGCAAATAAAAGTATTATAACAAGAGGGTACTGGCAACATTGCCAGTACGGAATTCGTTACAATCACAAGGTCTTATGACAGTAAATTGTTTTAAAACAAGCAAGATTACAATTCAACAAAAATGAAGTCAATGAGCTTGGGTCTGATTTGACAAGCTTGGGCTAGTGGATGATTTCTTTGATGAGACCAACTCAAGAAGCTGGCGAGCACACTTAAGCGCTGGAGTTTTAAAGGCACTCAAATCAACGAGTCGCCCATCTTGTTCCTTCGGCAGTTCCTTGGACATTTGTTCAATATCGGTTTTGAAACCATGACCCATCATAAGCTGAAAAGCTAGGAGGGCGCCGTAGGTGCGTGAAGTGCGTTTGAATACCTCGATAACTTCCTTCGTGTCGATAGCAAAGGCATCTGTTAGCTGTTCCAGAGTTTTGTTCTGGTCGACCTTGGGAAAAATCATCGAGTGCATCCTCGCCATGACTCCTTTATTCTTCTGGAGAAGGGCTTGAACAAGTTTGTGAGACTCAAGGGTCATCGACAAAAGCATTGGCAGGAGAATTTTTCGGGAGCTTGTCTAAAGCATCAGCAGGGATATCGGCAGCTTCTGCAAAGAACGAAAAGGAAGAATTTGTTAACTACAAATTGAGTCAATAAAGGGAGAGTCGAAAAGAAAGCCAAATGAGAATTACTGAGCAAGGCCAAAACAGATTGGTGAAGAAGATCATCCTTTTCATTCATTTGAGCTTCGGCAGCAAGCCTCGAAGTTTTTTCGTCCTTCAGCCTCTCAAGTTCATCCTTCAAGGAATTAGCATTCTGGCGGGCTTCGGCAGCAATTTTAATTGCGCCCTCCAGCTTAGAAGAAGTAGACTCGACCTCTTTTTGCAGTCGAGCCTTATCAGCTTCAAGAGAAGTATATTGGGAGGCGAAGACCTCCAGAGAAGAAATAACAGCTCGAAAATCCTAAGAAAATGAGAAAAATGGCTATTAGCAAGCAGTGGAATAATTCTCAGAAAATTTATAATCTGATGAAGATCCACTCGGGAGCTACCAGAGGTGAACATATTATCAAAACAGAAAAGGCTTACAGGTTTCTCTGAAGGAGAAGCTATAGCTGCGGCAGTCGAAGGAATCTCCTTCCCTTAGGAGAGGGAAGAAGCAGTTGAGACTTGAGCTATTGGAGTTGTGGCAGGGGCCGAAGCCTCCGAGGCTGTCGGAACCGGCTTGCTGATGCTCGCCTTGGCCTTCTTGGGAGGAGGTTCAATGAAACCCTCATCACTACAAGAATATGAATTAGACAAAATGAGAGTTGCGTACAGATGAACTTCATCAGAATCTAACTCCGGAGTAAATAGTAAGGACTTACATGTCAAAAAGATCGTCTTCATCGGCAAAGCCGCCGGACGATCTCTTTGAGGGTAGCACGTCGGCCTTCTTCGCAGCTGCATCAACAAAGGCAGTGCGATCAGCGTCATCATCATGGATCGACCCCGCCGTGTCACTTATATCATCAGCGAGGGATTGAGGATCAATGGAAGAAACTTCAGGATTCATCGGATCGTCGTGTTCATCTTCTGGATCTATATTTCCTTCAGCATGGGATTCTACAGGGACGAAAGAGTTTCTTTCTTCAGAAGTGTCATTCAACAAATCTTGAAAATGTTCGGGAGCTACAGGGATCTGTCGAAAGAATCAAGTAAGGATGATAGAAATTATGAAGTCGGAAGCAGCAAAGTTAAATAAAACTCAAAGGAAAAAATTACCTCGGTCGGTGGATGGTCGACATCGAAAGGCTGCTGAAGGGATATAAGTGGAATCGAGTCTTCTTGGCTAAAAAGAGTAAGGCGCCTAACTTCATCAAGCAGCTCCTTCTCGGAGAATTCAGCAACGTTTACTCTAGTCTCGTCCTTGGGGCCCGAATACAACCACATCGGGTGGGCCCTGGACATGATTGGCTGGACTCGACGTTTCAAGTATACGGTGGCTACCTCGGTACCTATCATGGTTTAGCCATCGGATTCCTTGATTCGAATAAATCTCTCAAATAATCTACCGGCTGTTGTCTTTTCATCGGGTGAAAGAATATTCTTCCAAGACTTCTTAGGCACGGCCTCCAGGACATCAGTAAATCGAGGAAGCTGGGTGTCGGTTGCTGATGAGTCTCTGATGTAGAACCACTTCAACCTCCATCCTTGGACAGATTCCCTCATTGGAAAGTTGAAGTAGTTAACCTCTTTACGGATGACGAATCCAACTCCGCCGATGACGAAAGACCCGCCGCTGCAGTTGTATCTCTTCACGAAGAAGATTTTCTTCCACAAACCAAAATGAGGCTCGATACCCAGGAAGGCCTCACATACAGTGATAAAGATAGCAAGATGGAGAATTGAATTGGGGGTTAACTGCCACAATTGGATCTCATACACACGGAGGAGGCGCCGAAGGAACTCATGAGCAGGAAGCGAGAGACCCCGATACAAAAAAGATAAGAACATCACGGTAAAACCGGCGGGAGGATTGCGCCGCGAAGCCGCACCTGGGAGAATGACGTTCCCCTCGTCGGTAGAGATTATGCCGAGGCTCCGAGCCCTCTTCTCATCGCGCTTCGTGGTTGTAGAAACCGGCCAATCACCGGGCATTGGCCCAGCCGTGCAGCTTTCCGGCGCGGACGACGCAGGAGCTAGGGGAGGGGCGTCCGACGCACCTCTCCTCGATGAGCTCGGTGGAGCCTTGGTGGTGGCGCCGCTAGTCGTAGCGCTGGTGGTGAGAGTGAGACTCCTCTTCTTCACCATCGTGAGATCTGAAGGAGGTCTAAAAAGCGGCGGCGGCGGAGGCGCAGCGGTTGCAAGAAAGGAGGATGAACGAGGAAGAAAGGATGCAAGAAGAAAGCGTGGAAAGGGTAAAACCTGCCCTCTGAAATTATAAACTAAAGGGTGTTTCAGATTGGGTGGCCACGTGTCGTTGCCTTTGATTTATTAAAGGATCTCTTTCCATCATTATGCGTAAAAATCGAGGAGACGTATTGGTAACCGCACAAATACTGGTCATTTCCTAAACTGACCGCGAAGAAGTAGAGTGGGCCCGTCAGGTCACGTCCTGACAATCAAACGGCAGCAGTTGCTACGTCACCAATGATGTCATCAGAAGTATCAATTATACATGGAGCATCCGAAGGAAATTAAAACTATCGAGTGGTTCAGCTCGAGTCTACACACGTATGCAAGCATCCGCGCCTAGACTCGGGGGCTACTTCCATCGGGAGCGCTGGGCGCACACCCGATATAATTTGAGCTCAAAGATTTTTTACAAGAAAGATTGCATCAGAAGTATCTGAAGAGAGGTTGAAATTTTCAAGAGATTTGAGCTAAAGTCTGCACTCGGTTGCAAGCATCCGCGCCCAGACTCGGGGGCTACTCCTATCAGGAGCACTGAGTGCGCAACCGATAAAAGCCCTGAACTCGAAGGTTTTTTGCGCAGTCCAGAATCATGCCCGGGGACTTGATTCTGTGTAGGGTAATGTTATTTTGCCATCGGCAGTTAACCGGTAAAAACCGGGCACGTTACTCAATATCCCTTACGTACTAAATCTTGCTTGGAAGAAATGAAGACCCGATAAAGGGAGAAATATCAGATGACCATAACAAGTTGAAGAAAACTTCAGCAGAAGAGAAACATTCGAGTAGTACAACTTGAGTCGACGCGCGGTTGCAAGCATCCGTACCTAGACTTGGGGGCTACTCCCATCGGCAGCGCTGGACGCGCACCCGATAAAAGAAGATGCTACTATTACAAGGAGGTCAAGACCTATCAATTAAGGAGAAGATTCGACAGAAGACATGCTTCAGTCCCTGCCCGAAGTATCTTCGTCCAAGCACTCGGAGGCTACTGATGTGGGCATTACCCTTCGGGTAACTAACATTGCACTACCTCTTGCGGCCCAACCAGGGGCCCATGAAGGCACTCGATGGCCAGGTGGGCCACTACGTCGGTGCCGAAGAAGAATTCTTGAAGAACAAGATAAGGAAATGAAGAATACAAGGAAAGTTTAGAACTAGGACCCTTTGTAACCTAGTCGTACCCGGACAGATCTCTCGAGACCTGGCTCCCAATATAAGGGCCAGGAGAGAGGTTGCCGAGGACACACGTAATCTTAGCAATCATAGCCACCGCAAGTCTAGAGCTAGGTCCCGACAGAACTTAGTCTCTCGACGAGATCATAGCCGAAACCTTCGGCACCCCATTGTAACTCGATATTTTCATAATCAAGATCAGACAGGCAGGACGTAAGGGTTTTACCTCATCGAGAGCCCCGAACCTGGGTAAATTGCTCTACCCGCTTGTTTGATAACCGATGTCTCGTGTCAGCCTACAGGATTCCATCTACCCTAAGCCCCTTACGGAGGGCATTGCCGAGGAGTACCCTCGACACCCGATGGAGATGATGATGATTTCGGCTCACAATTTCTGAACGATGTCGGTGAGGGACTTGTGTCTGAAGAAAGAAGAGACAACGAAGTGTCCTTAACAAACTCCGGCGAGGTGTATATTTATATATCAAGGCTATGTTCATCACTAGATGCATTGATTTATTTGTATTGCACTTATTAACGAGTCATTTTTCTTTTAGCCTTCTGGATCATCGAGCAAATCTGTTAAAAAGCAACGAGGCCCGACGCAACGTCTAAAAGGCGAGGGTAGGTTAGCCCTCACCGCATTTAAGGATAGTGGTGAACCGGTGGATCCCAAAGAGCACTGCCGTAAATTTATAAATCAAGCTGGAGTTCTTGTTAGGGACCATGTACCGATCAGCATTGTAGAGTGGCATAAGCCGAAGAATGCGGGGGCTGAAGCTAGTTATGTCAACGATACTCTAAAACTTTTTCTTTGGGACAGTCTACTGACACACTTCAGCCTACCGGAAGACATGACGGAAGGCCAAAAGAAGAAAGTCAAGGAATGGACTCTTAAGAAGATGGCCACACAATTCCAGACCTGGAAGAAAAGTTTATGGGCCAGATATGAAGATGAAGATCCAGTATTCACTGAAAGTCTAGTGAAGATAAAAGATCACTGGCCCGCATTTAAGAGGTATAAGAAATCGTCTACTGATGTGTCCTGATCAGTCACAAATACGAAAAATGCTTCAAAGAAGAAACATTTCCATCATTTGGGGTCAGGTGGCTACAAGACTGCCATTCCGAAGTGGAGAGCATTTGAAGCTAAACTGATGGAGGCAGGAATCACTCCACAGACATGGGACTGGCCCGACCGATCCAAGTTCTGGTTGTTCGCTCATGGGGCAGGGTTGGACCCAAAGACATGGCAGATCGTTGTAAAGGGGAAATGGAAGGAAAAAAATTGAAGCAATCACGATGAAGCTTATAGATGCAATTGAAAAGGTTAGAAAGGGAGAGTACATTCCCGATAGAGAGAATGACGAGCTGACACTCGCTCTGGGGAATCCTGAACACGTTGGACGGATACGAGCCCTCCCAGGTGTCACCATGAAGGAAGCGTGGCCAGAGTGCGCTGACACTTATAGAAGCCGTTCGAGAAAGAAGAAGCAGGAGTCAGACAGGGTAACGGAATTGATAAATAGGGTGGAGGTGCTTGAGAAAAATCAGAGGGCACCTGATCAGCCGTTGTTTCTACAAGATCCTCAAGCCGATGCCGCCCCATCTCAGCGAAGAAGCAGTGTGGGTTCCTCGCATCTTCAATGTGGAGGAAGCTACCCCGTGGATTATGTCACGGAGAAGATAGATTTCGAGCTACATTTGCCAATGAGGAACGTGTCCGTTAAGGTGGCGGCCGGCTATGTTTACCCAAATGAAGATGGAGCAACGCACCATCATATGCCCATTCCAGCTGGCTGTGCTTGTTTCGGGGTGGATGACGTTGTTCCGGGTTATGAAACAGTGGAGCTTGATTTTTCCTGGAGGTGACGATGAGAAGACAATGGCCGATGTCAAGCGCGGTTTCGCCCTATGGTCCAAGAAATACATCGTCCTTTTGCCAAGGCCACCGACTCCTCCTCGTAGCAGTCCACATGAGCAGCAAATTCCACATGAGCAGCAAATTCCACATGAGCATCAATGGCCATCGAATCCTCCTGGTAGCAGTCCACATGAGCAGCAAAGTCCACACCTACCTGAGAGGGACCCTAGCGTGAGTCCACCATCTTGAGATCCTCCACGTAAGACTACGCCCGTTAAGCAGAACGGTACACTGCCTAGGAAGAGACCTGGAAAGGAGAAACCATTGCCGCCTATTGAGAAGTTACCTTGGGAAAAAACTATCGAGGAATGCATCGAAACCTCTAAGTCCGAGGTGGAAAAACATTTTGCTAAGAAAGTGCCAGAGATACCTTTTTAAGAAGACTCTAGATCCGGTGAAAGTTGTGTGTACCGTTGAGAATCTATATGACCCTGTACCATCGCCGCCATCTGACTATAGGCGTTCTATTGAAAGGTTGTATGACGATATGGTGGAGGCGAAAACACCCAATCAATCGGTGGTCTCGGGTATAAAAAGGAAACAAGTGCACCATCTCGGAGAACAACCCGTTCAATCGGTCCCCCCTCTCAAGGTGTTTGACGAGAAGGCCGTTGAAAGTTCTCGACAAAACACAACTGATTACCCCATCGCTGAAGTAGCATATAAATTTGTTCAAGGGAAAGATTTGGTCGAGAATATCAGGTCGCTACCAACAAGTATGCGTAATTTTCCACAAAGAGAGGGATCGAGGCTATCATGGTGCGAGTTAAGGATGACCACTAATTCCAAGAATACTCAGTGAGCGTTGACTTCTGTGAACTTTTTCAGTTATACAATCTTCGGGCCCTCGACAAATCTATCATCAGTTGCTATTGTTTGTAAGTGATGTATTAATGTAATTTGAGAAGTCTTTAGCTCAGCTCGTTCATTGTCTGCAAATTATCCTCAATTTAATCTTTTGTGTGCTATATTATGCAGATCGAAGAAGCTCGAATGCAAAAGGGATGAAATCACGGACATTGGGTTCATTGACCCAGATACAATGCATGAAAGAACCATAGAAGATCACATCTATAACAAGGATACACCGGAGACTTTGCTAAGGTTTTTGAAGTGACAACGTGACAAAAAGATAATACTTTGGCCTTACAACTTCAAGTGAGTGTTACTGTCTTATAACACATTCTATTTTTCTCACCATATGTTAAAATTTTAACTGATGACTTATATCTATGACACTGCATATTTAAACGTGCGTAGGTTCCACTTTATTCTTATCGTCATTAAAATGTACGATGGAGATGTTGAAGTCTTTGACTCACTAACCAAAGAGCCTATACTATACAAGACGGCTTTTGATAGGCTCAAAAATTAATTTTAATTCTTATCGGTTTTTTCGTTAATTTCCTGATATCAACCAATTGATAACTCTTTTATGCATTTTCTTTTGTCGGGCAGCGTATGGCAAACATTCATCCAGGAAGATCCGACCGGTGGATGGAAACTGAAGCTGATATGGCGTGCGAACAAAGTAAGTAGTTCTACCTAGGTCCACACACCTTTATCATACTTGATTATTGTTTGATTGAATTATATTCTTGTACAGAAATGCGCGAAACAACCAGAGGGGAATAATCTATGTGGATACTACGTTTGCGAGTACATCCACAAGATTGTCAGCGAGAGAACGAATAATCAAAGAAATAGAGAGGTACGAAAACAATATTCACAAATTTATTTTGTTACCATAACTTGTGCTGAGTTTCAGTCATAATTGTCTGATAGAGATTTGATATATATATATATATATATATATATATATATATATATATATATATATATATATATATATATACACATATAGCTCATTTATTCATTTGTATCTCATTCTTTTACAGTTGGCAAGAAAGCGGGACAAGATCTCAATCGAGCACCGCTTCTAAGCAATTGGGGAGGAATTGGCGGGATTTTTCCTTCGGGACGTCATACCTAACTTCGCAGAGTACCACTATGAATGAAGATCTACATGTAATATATAGTTTGACTCGGAGAGTACCGCTATGCTACATGTAATAGATAGTATGCCTCGGAGAGTACCACTATGCATGAAGATCGATCTTCATTCATGTGCTACTTAATTTGCGATCTTATGCAATTACATGTGTTATATTATATGCACCAAGTTGATATGCATCACCTTGATCTTCATGTACTACCTAAACCCAAACGCGTTTCTGGCGCATCGACGTGATCCTCGTACGATGAAACGGTCCGATACCCCTAAACCCCTCCTAAAACCCTAAACCCCGAATTCTCTGCCGCGGCAGAGATTTATGCACTTTCTCTGCCGCGGTAGCCAACCTTTGGTACCGGTTCGTGTTACAAACCGGTACCAAAGGTCCCTAGCCCTGCGGTCTCCTGGGTGCCCACGTGGAGGCCCCTTTAATACCGGTTCGTAAGGAACCGGTACCAAAGGGGGGGCTTTTGTCCCGAGTCTTTTGTACCGGTTGCATTTCCGGTACAAAAGGGCCTCTGGAACCGGTATTGATGCCCATTTTTCTACTAGTGTGTGTTCGTTAGCTTTGTTGGTGCCAGATCGCCATCGTCCCCTCGAGCTAGCTTGGTTGGAGCGAGATCAGCGTTGTCGCTTCGAGCTGATCACATGCTTTATGTTGGGCCGCAGGGCTGGGGCTGCTAGGTGTCATCTCCATCGCCGCCGTATTGATCTGAGCGAATCAGCAACAATCACGACCATGGGACAAAGAGAAAGGATGCTAGTTTCCATATCCATTGATGCCGTCTTGATCTATCGATCTAAGCGAATAGAACTGAGCGAAACATCACAAGTCTTTTTTTTTTTGAAACGGAGGCAAAAGCTTTGCCTCATTCATTCATTAAGCAGAAGGTGCCCGATTTTTAGGAGAAAACTGGGCAAAAACCAACAACAACAGTGCCAGAGCACACCCAAGACCACACACCCCACCACAAGGGCACACCCAGCCACCCTGGCTACCCACAAAAGCTAAGAAGCTCAAGCCGGCCTGTGCCAAACAGATGACTCTTCGAAGAGAGGCCGACAGCTCCGCTTCTGGCGACGAACCTCGGAGAGGAGATGCGCAAGACAAGCGTCGAATAGGACCTTCACCGGACCTCCCCTCGAAGGTCATCGTACACCGCCCGAGGGTGGCTTCGACTTCACAGCAAGAAGAGACCACCACGAAGGCATTCAAACACGCCGGAACGGAGCCGACTAACATGACCTTGCCGCAACCAGACCTTGGTCACCACCATCGTTGTTGCCTCTCAAGTCTCCACCCGGAACACCCGCATCTCCGGTTGACCTCCTGCCAACCCAGATGCCCTGTGTGTTGAGGCCGCAGGAGGGCGCGAAGGGGATCATCAACTTCAAGACGACGCCCTCAAGAAGGGACACGATGAAGAATCAACGCCGTCGTCCGATCCCGCGGGATCTAGGCTTTCGCCCGAAGATCTGAACCCGAGGCAGCGAAGGTCGTATAGCTCCAGGACCGCCCCCCAAGAAGGACGGCGACATCCGCAGATGCCGCGCGGTCAGGCTTTCGCCCGGAGAAAACGAGCCACCACGCCCTCACAGACGAAGACCGAAACCGCTGCCAGCCCGCACTCCGCAGACACACCTCATGAGCAGAAGCGGCGCCACCGCCGCACACAAGCCACCACCGCCAGCACAACCAGACCAAGGAGCCTGCGAGCTCCGCTGCCACCACCCGCACCATTGCTGCCGACCAAGCTCGCCGAAAAGAGCTCCGCGGACGCCGCCAACCGCCACAGAGTGGGAGCTTCGACGGATGCCAACACAGGGATCCAAGACTGAGCCGCCGGCCGCAGCAGCGCGAGCTCCCCGGTATAGCCGCCATGCCGCCCTCGCGGCCACAGCAGCCGCCAAACCAGCCAGAGCACACACCGGGCCGCCACCCCGCAGACCACCTCCGCAGCAACGCCCCGCGCCGCTGCCCACAGGATAGCACACCGTGCACCCCGGCCACCCCCGCGACGCACGTCGGCGCCCCAGCCATGCCCGCACCGCACACCGGCCGAGGGGCCGCGCTCGTCGCCGCCCGGCCACCCACACGGCCGGAGCACCGCCGTATCCGCCGGGCCACCGCCACGGCCCGCCTCACCATCATATTGGGGCGTATTTGCCCCGGATCCGCCACCCCACGGTCCCGGAGCCGCCGCTCCGGTGTCCTAGCGTCGGCGAGCCACCATCTCTGCCCCAGCCAGATCCGGCGGCCGCCCGCGATGCCACGAAGAGGGAGCTATCCCCGGTACCATTTGGCAGCGGGGGGGGGCGCCGCCACCGCAGCGTGAAGGCCGGCAGCAGCGGCAGCGGAGGGTTGCTAAGGAGGAGGACGGGGGCAGCGCAGGATTTTTCACCCCCGGTGCCGTCTGGGGTGCGACACGGGGGGTGACTGCCGTCGGTTAAGTCCAACAGCACAAATCATGGCCTACATGCGACAAAGAGAAACATGTATTTATTTGTATAGGAATAGATAGAGATAAGAGTTCAGTTGAGATATGGTGGATCAAATAATTATTCCATTCTTTTGGAGTTCCCATTGCACACGACAGTCATATTTTCTAAACGACGCACATGCAACTACTTACGTGGCCAAGTTTATTAATCTCAGCCGTTAGGACTTTTTAACTTTACGTTGATAAATCTCCACCATTGGTTGTTTGTTGTTTCAATAATATAATAGATGATGTATGCCAAACAACGACCTTTTTAGGCGCTTAAGAGGAGGAGAGAAAGGAAACTAATACGTCTTCAGAAAGAGTTTACAATTACAATAGAGCCTCCAATTCAAGCGCTTATTTGGCTAGCAAACATGGTTCCGATTCTCTGGCCGCAAGCCTGATTCTAGCGAAGCATGCCCGTCGGAGATTTTTGCATCGATCCCTTTTATTATGCGAACGGCTAATAAAAGTCTAGCGCCTGTATTTAAGAGACTGCATTGTAGCTATCAAAACGGAAATTTCCAAAATACCACTACTGTGAGCCGAAGTTCCAAAATATACCACCCACTTCCTGCTATTCCATGCCTAAATAGCACCCGTGTGTTATGCATTTTGCCCTCCATTTTGGATGTGGGACGGTAGAAATATGATTTACTGTCGAGTGTCCCTCGTTTGGGAAAGTAGATCTGACCATTATTTGACCTATATCCGCCACACTCCACATTCTTCCTCACTTTACTTCCGGTCTTCAAGATAGCTCTACTTCTACACACTTCCGCAGGGGAAGAACCTGTTCTCTTTCGCCACTCCTTCATTGCCCGTCGTGGCTCCTTGGGGTAGAGTTAGGAAGAGGCGTGGTGCTTCCACTCCGGAAGCTTCTCGTCATGTCCTCTTTGCCCGGCCGTCGTCTGATGACCCAGCGCTGGAGGCCAGGTTTGACCTATCTTTGAGGAAGAGGCTGCCCGGTAGATCCTCTTCATCCGGTCGTCCGCGGAAACATGCCCGCGGAAACGTAATGTTAGTTTAATTGCTTGTTGCATTCTATTTCTTTCACCAATGTTGATCAGATTCAGATTCCGACGCCATGTTTTCTCAATATTCAAAGTACGGGTCGAGACCTGCGCCGCACCTAGACTTTACGAGGAGATGGAAGCGATGGATACATGGCATATAGAGGAGATCTACAGAAGCTCAAGGAGGATAGATGCCACTAACTCGGAATTGCCGCCCGGGGTACTTAATTCTTTCTAAGGGCCTCTTTGATCTAAAGGAATAGAGAGCACATAGGAATAGGAAAGCATGGTTGGTGCAATCCTTGCCTAGTTCCTTGTGCACAGTAGCAGCTCAGGAAAGTTTCCTATTCCCTTCAGTTTCCTTCATATTTCCTTGAAATCAAAGGAGCCCTAAACATGGGCAATGGATTTCGGGGCGTTGTCCTGTTTTCAAATTGAGAGACAATTTGCTGCAGATACTGAACATCGTCTAATCCCCCCCATAAATGATTTATTTTTGTGGATCCAAGCACCTCCTCAATTTAGTTGACGCAGCCATGTCAGATCTGTTCTCGATACGCATTTTTCTAGACTCGTTAAACCGTGTAGGCTCCCACATTTCTGAAAAAAAGCCGCGTCTACAAATTTGGAACCTAGGGTACTTTTCATGAAGAGAATATTACCCATCTCAGGCTTATGGTGTTTCTCTGTTTTATTGCAGTCCATCGCCAACACCTACCGGCTTCAAGAGAATAATACCCATCTCAGGCACGACCTGGATGAAATTGTTGGGTGCGCTAATTTGTATAAGCAAGAGGAGAACGATCTTCGCGTGGAACGCAACATGCTGCGTTTGGAGATTAACAAGTTGTCCAAGCTTCGGGAGGAGAACATTGCGAAGATGGAGAGAGATAAGACTTCCATCCAGGACCTCCATGAACAGAATGCCGACGTTGTTGGCAAGTGGAATCAGGGTGCGATTGATCTCGTGTCGGCACGCAGGGACCTAAATGAGGCCCTTGAAACCTTGCATGAGTCCAACACAGAAGTAAGATCCGCATTGGGTTATATCAATGTGCTACTAATGAGGATCGAGGACCTGCACGGCCAGCTACCCGTAGAGGAGGATGTTGATGGTACTGTCGAGTAGATGAATTGTTGTTCTTATCAAGGCTTCGATTAGCCACCCCTTTTCTGGCACCTAATGTTCCCTTCTTTGTACGTGATGGAAGGGCTCATTGTAGTTGCGATGTGTCTTTTCTCTATAGTTGTAGACAAATGTGTTGGCCAGTAGTTCCATAATTGAAACATTTATTATGCGAAATGTTTGTTATGTGCCTTGTTGGAGTAAAGTTTGAAACACAGGATCTACAGCATATATATAAAAGAACACCCAGTTTATTCGGATACCAAGTAATAGGTGATAAGCCTTTCTCGTCCGTTGAACACAAAAGTACATTCACTTTCTTCGGACAACAATCCCAAATCGGCCCAAGCAAAAGGTGGCCCATATTTCGCCGTAGTTCATTTGGATCCAAGAATCAGGTGCCCGGAGGCTAGAGGGGCCTAAATCAGGCCATACTAATTTAGCAAAATAGGCCTTTGTTGTCTTCTATCCTAAAATTTGGAAACCAGATTCTTTTGTAGGTTCAGCCCAGCAAGATGGGATAGTTATTTTGGCCCAGTCTGTTCGACACGTGTAAACTGACATATGGGATCCACCTTGGAGACACGACAGGTGGTCCAGTTCTGACATGCGGGGCCACGCGTCCAGAATTGACACATCTCCATGTGGGCCCGATGGGAATGGCACCTGGGACCCATGTAGGCCCGACAAAGTATGTAGGCCCAGCAAGCTCTGACATGCGGTCCCACCTAGCTCTCACATACCGGGCCCACCAAGCTCTGACATACGGGCCCAGCGAGTCTAACATGCCGGGCCTACCAAAGCTCTGACACGCGGGGCCACGCCACATCTCATTGTGGGCTCGATGGGAATGGCACCTGGGACCCATGCAGGACCAACAAAGTATGTAGGCCCAGCAGGCTCTGACATGCGAGGCCACGCCACATCACCATGTGGGCCCGACGGGAATGGAACCTGGGACCCATGTAGGCCCGATGTATTATGTAGGCCCAGCAAGCTCTGACCTGCGGGGCCGTGCGTCCAGAATTGACGGCAGGCAGACACTTGTGCTGGCACGTGTGCAAAAAAAATTGGCATGGCAACTGAAATGTGGAGCCCATGTTGGTGGTACTGACAGGTCTGGACCTGTCCATTTCGCATGCCTGGAGGCTGTCGGAACGGGTGGCCCCATGCAGGTGGGTCGTGTCGGTACCTGACATGCGGGCCCGAGTGCTGCAGGCCAGGTTCATGTGTGCAGACAGTGGTTGTCTCCCCTTACAAATATGGGTCCCAGTGCTGCAGGCCTTGGACTGTTGTGCGGGCAGACATAAAAGTACGTGAACAGAAGCGTGCAGAGTGTGAGTCAGGTGTGTCCACCGGCCCGAAGCCCAGTTGTTGTGACGCCCCCCTGCTGACTCCGCAGTTCGGGCCGCCCACCTCCCGCGACGCTCATTTCTGCACAATCGCTGACGTTTAGACCTCACCCGTCACTAATTTTTCGGGCCGAGCGGCCCAAAACGCCATCTGTGACGCGAAAACGCCATATCGTCATAGAAAAAGAAAATCGCTGATGGATTTCTCAAATGTCAGCCCCAGACCGTCATTGAAGCCCCATATGTTACTAGTGTCGGGAGGGTTCTGAAGCTCTTCCTGGCACCCTACCGGAGGGGGAGATCATCACCGGAGGCCTCTACATCGCCATGACCGCCTCCGAAGTGATGCGTGAGTAGTTCATCCCTGGACTATGGGTCCATAGCAGTAGCTAGATGGTTGTCTTCTCCAATTTGTGCTTCATGTTTAGATCTTGTGAGCTGCCTAACATGATCAAGATCATCCTTTTGTAATGCTACATGTTGTGTTTGCTGGAATCCGATGAATATGCAATACTATGTTGAGATCGATTATATATACTTGTCATATGTTATTTGTTATCTTGCATGCTCTCCGTTGCTAGTAGATACTCTGGCCAAGTAAATGCTTGTGACTCTAAGAGGGAGTATTTATGCTCGATAGTAGGTTCATGCCTCTAATTTTCTGGAAGAGTGACAATAACTTCTAAGATTGTAGATGTGCTGTTGCTACTAGGGAGAAAACAACAATGGTTTATCCGAGGGTAATTCTATTGTTTACTTTACACACATTTCTTAATGCGATAATCTACTCCTTGCAACTTAATACTGGAAGGGTTTCGGACGATAACCGGAAGGTAGATTATTAGTCATAGACGCAGTTGGATTACGGTCTATGTATTATGTTGTAATGCCCAAACGAATCTCATAGTAATCATCTTGTCATGTATGGTCTTTATTCTGTCAATTGCCCAGCTGTAATTTGTTCACCCAGCATGTTATTTATCTTTATGGAGAGACACCTCTAGTGAACTGTGCACCCCGGTCCTTTCTTTTACACTGATAAATTCATCTACTGCAATCCTGTTCTGTTTACTTTTGCAAGCACTGTTCTCTTTAATTCCACTGCAAACATCTATTTACACTCGATACGTTTAATCCTTTGTGTTCAGCAAAACCGGTGAGATTGACAACCTCACTGTAAGTTGGGGCAAAGTATTTTGGTTGTGTTGTGTGCAGGTTCCACGTTGTTGCTGATGTCGGTAGTGCGCCCTGCCACAAGTCAGCTAGCAACACCTTCAGAAGTCACGCCTTTCTCCTACTGGTCGATTAAACATTGGTTTCTTACTGAGGGAAAACTTGCTGTTGTGCTCATCATACCTTCCTCTTGGGGTTCCCCAACGGAGTGAAGTCTACGCTACGATAAGCACCATCAAGAACTTAGCAACTATGTTACAACATGAGAAGTAACTCAAACAAAAGATCATGAATAATAGTGCACTGAAAGCAACTGTTTGTTTTTTAGCATAGAGAAAGCATAGCAAAGTGGTACTCAGCTTGTCCTTTATGAAGTAGCAAAACATAAATGCTAGGACACCTTTAAATTTCATAGGGTGACTAGATACAAGTAATTTGAGAACAAGCAATAACATAATCATGAATCAATCAAAAATAAATTTTGGGACTATGCACATTATACTCAGAATGACAACTATGCTCTCTTAATTGGTGCATAAAGTAAGAAGATGAAGACTCAACATAAAAGTAAAAGAAAGGCCATGCGCAGAGGGAAGCAAGATTACTCATGTGCTAGAGCTTTTTATTTTGAATGTAGTATAGGTGTTGAAAATATGTTTTGAGAGGTATGCATCTCTATGTCAACGAATGGCATCAAATATTCTATCATCCTTTAATGTTTAATGGCATCAAGAGTGGCTCCCATAGAGAGAACAATAAAAATCCTCTTCTCCTTTATTTAAACAAGCTAAGTTCATGATTTCTCAAGTAAATAGTGTTAGGAGATTTAGATTATTGGTTCAATTTATATTTAGTGGGTGGGCACCCGTGCCTGCTCTTTTGAAAAATTAAGGACCAACACATTGTGCATGCTAGTCAAAGTGTGAAGCCATAATAAACATGAAAAAGATGATAAAGCATTCAACACTTCCTCATAAGCTAAAACAAAACGGAAAACAAGTAATAATCTTTGAAGGTTTAAAGGTAGCACACAAGCAATTCACTTTGGAGTGGCGGTGAAATACCACATATAGATAGGTATTGTGGACACAATTGGAAAATTTTGGTTTTTAGGAGTTGGATGCACGAGTAGAGCTCATACTCAGTACAGGTGAAGGCTAGCAAAAGACTGGGAGCGACCAACTAAGAGAGCAATAATGGCCATAATCATGCATAGTGACAAAACATTATTAATCAAAGGATAAAGTGATATTACAATTCAAAAACTAAATGATCATAGAGGCTTTAGGTCACTGGTATGTAGTCATAGCATGATGTAAACATGTGCCAAGTCAACCCAATAAAGCATCAAAGGAGAATACCACAATATTATGCTTTGTATGATGGAAACAACACATGATTCTTTCAATGGCACATTAAGCACTCTCAGCTATTTGAGACAAGTCATGCTACAACAATAACTACTAAGCATATGATTAAAATAACATCCAACATGACATGCCAAAGTCTATGCCACAGTCTAAACAAACTTCCTTTTGCATCACTATAAACGTGAAACATTTTACTCGCCTCCAACACCAATCAACTTGTTTGAAACAACTCTCATAGATAATAATCAATAAAGACCAGAGAGCTAATCATATCTAACTAAAGAAAACTAACAAGCTCTAAACAAAATACGAGTGGAAAACTAGAGCTAAACGCAGTACTAGCAAAAGAGAACACTCGCAGAACAATAGGAGTGCAAACTAGAGTGTTTAATGCAATTAAAACGGAGTGTGGCATTCTCCAAAACAAATATGCTGGTATCCAAACATATTCTATAGCAAACAAAACAAAAGAAAACTAAAAAAAAAACAAAGACGCTCGAAGAACAACACATAGCATATGAAGCAATAAAAATATAGCGTCTAGAAAGATGACCTGATGCTTTGTTGATGAAGAGGGGGTGCCTTGGGCATCCCCAAGCTTTAACGCTTGTACCTCTTGGATATTTCTTGGGGTAACATGGGCATCCCCAAGCTTGAGCTTTTTTCCATACTTCATCTCATTACATCATTCTTCTCTCCCTACACTTGAAAACTTCCTTCATACAAAACTTCACACAATTCTTATTAGCAGCATTAGTGCAATCAAAATAACAAATCCACTTGGGTTCAGTTCTAACATATGTCAAACATCTGTTAAAACATTATCTACTGTAGCAACTTCTTCAAAAATCTTTATCTCAAAAGAACTAAAAAAGAAAGAGATTAAGAGGCAAATACAAATAGTGGCAGAAATCTGTCAAAACAGAACAACAAGTAAAGATCGATTTTTTTTGAAAATCTTCTATTGCTCAAATCGAAAAGTGCTAAACTAACGAAAGTTACATAATAACCTGGGTCATATGCTCAAAAATTATCAGCTAAACATTACGTTCTGGCTGGGAATACGAATTTGTTTGGTGACAGCACATAATCTGTTTCAGGACAGCAACTTTCCCAAATCTTACTTTCTCCCTATTAGAGGCTAATCTTGGCACAAAAACTTAATAAAAAAGATAAGGAGATGTTATTACAGAGGTAATAACTTCCAAGATTCAACAAAAGAAAAATTATAGAAATAAAACATGGATTATCTCCCAAGAGTCATTTTCTTTAACGCCTTTCAGCTAGGCGCAGAAAAAGAGCTCGCATCAAGTATTTTCAAGTGAAGAAGCATCAACATCATAACTTTTCATAATAATAGAATAAAAATTATCAGCAAGATGAACATCCAAATAGCATTGTTCCAACGGTGGCAAATCAAGCATATCATAGATTTTTCTGGGCATAACAGAAATGCTCGCACCAAGGTCACATAAAGCATTGCAATCAAAGTCATCTATTTTCATCTTAATGATAGGCTCCCAACCATCTTCTAACTTCCTAGGAATAGAAGCTTCACGTTTTAATTTCTCTTCTCTAATTTGCATGAGAGCATTTGTAATATATTTTGTAAAAGCCATATTTATAGCACTAGCATTAGGACTTCTAGCAAGCTTTTGTAAGAACTTAAGTACTTCAGAGATATTGCAATCACCAAAATCAAAGTCATTATTATCAAAGGTAAAAGGACTATTGTCTCCCACAATTTGAAAAATTTCAGCACTCTTATCAGAAACAGTTTCAGTGGTTTGTAGGCAATTTTGTAGAAGGAGTGGGCACTTTTTCTACACCAATTATTTTACCATTAATAGTAGGAGGTTTGCTAGAATTTGAGACTTCAGCACTACTGGTGATGGTAATGGTACAAACTTTAGTCATATTATTATTTCTAGCAATTTCATCTTCTCTTTCCCACCTAGCATGCAATTCAGCCAACATCCTTACATTGTCATCAATTCTAACTTCAATGGCATTCAAAGTTTTGCTTTCTTTAACATCATGAGGCATAACTTTTAGTTTAAGAAGTTCAACATCAAGAGCAAGGCTATCTACTTTAGAAGCAAGAACATCAATTTTGCCAAACTTTTCCTCAACAGATTTATTAAAAGCAGTTTGTTTACTAATAAAGCCCTTAAGCATGACTTCAATATCAGAGGGTGTACTTCTATTGTTGATGTAGGAATTACCATAAGAATTGCCATAAGAATTACCATTATTAGAAGGATATGGCCTATAATTGTTACTACCAAAATTATTCCTATAAGCATTATTGTTTTTAATGAAGTTCACATCAACATGCTCTTCTTGAGCAACCAAAGAAGCTAACGGAATATTATTTGGATCAACATGAGCTTTACCATTAACAAGCATGGACATAATAGTATCAATCTTATCACTCAAAGAGGAGATTTCTTCGACAGAACTTACCTTCTTACCTTGTGGAGCTCTCTCGGTGTGCCATTCAGAATAATTTATCATCATATCATCAAGTAGTTTTGTTGCAGCCCCCAAAGTAATGAACATAAAGGTACCTCCAGCAGCTGAATCCAGAAGGTTTCTTGAAAAAAAGTTTAGTCCTGCATAAAAATTTTGGATGATCATCCAAGTAGTCAGTCCATGAGTGGGACAATTCTTTACCAACGATTTCATTCTTTCCCAAGCTTGAGCAACATGTTCATTATCAAATTGTCTAAATTTCATTATGTTACTTCTCAAAAATATAATCTTAGCAGGAGGATAATATTTTCCAATAAAAGCATCTTTGCATTTAACCCAAGAAGCAAACAAGACAAAATAAAATAAACTAAGCAAAACTATAAAAAAGTAAAGAGATTGGAGATGAGAGATTCCCCTTGCAGAAATCCTCTTTCTCCCCGGCAACGGTGCCAGAAAAATCTTGATGGTGTGCAGTTGTCGTGGGAGTTGGCAATCTCTGTGGTGTAACTTTTCTTCAGTTCCCCGGCAACGGCGCCAGAAAAATCTTAATGGCAGTCAACACTATTGGGGAACCCCAAGAGGAAGGTGTGATGAGCACAGCAGTAAGTTTTCCCTCCGTAAGAAACCAAGGTTTAATCGACCAGTAGGAGAAAGACGTGACTTCTGAAGGTGTTGCTAGCTGACTATTGGCAGGCCGCACTACCGGCGTCAGCCACAACGTGGAACCTGCACACAAGACAACCAAAATACTTTGCCCCAAATTACAGGGAGGTTGTCAATCTCACCAGTTTTGCTGAACACAAAGGATTAAACGTATCGAATGAAAAGAGATGTTTGCAGTGGAATTAAAGAGAACAGTGCTTGCAGAAAGTAAACAGAACAGGATTGCAGTGGATGAATTTATCAGTGTAAAGGAAAGGACCGGGGTCCATAGTTCACTAGAGGTGTCTCTCCATAAAGATAAATAACATGCTGGGTGAACAAATTATAGCTGGGCAATTGACAGAATAAGGACCATACATGACAATATGATTACTATGAGATTCGTTTGGGCATTACAACATAATACATTGACCGTAATCCAACTGCGTCTATAACTAATAATCCACCTTCCGGTTATCGTCCGAACCCCTTCCAGTATTAAGTTGCAACCAACAGATTATCGCATTAATATGTAAAGTAAACAATAGAATTACCCTTGGATAAAACATTGTTCTTTTCTCCCTAGTAGCAACAACACATCTACAATCTTAGAAGTTATTGTCACTTTTCCAGAAAACTAAAGGCATGAACCTACTATCGAGCATAAATACTCCCTCTTGGAGTCATAAGCATTTACCATCCCAGAGCAACTACTAGCAATGGAGAGCATGCAAGATCACAAATAACATATGACAAGTATATATAATCGATCTCAACATAGTATTCCATATTCATCGGATCCCAGCAAACAGAATATGTAGCATTACATAAAGATGATCTTGATCATGTAGGGCAGCTCACAAGATCTAAACATGAGGCACAAATTGGAGAAGACAACCATCTAACTACTGCTATGGACCCATAGTCCAGGGATGAACTACTCACGCATCACTTCGGAGGTGGGCATGGCAATGTAGATGCCTCCGGTGATGATCTCCCCCTCCGGCAGGGTGCCGGGAAGAGCTTCAGAACCCTCCCGAGCTAGGGTCTACGATGGCAGCCGCGACGGAATTTTTCTTGGATGGAGGCTCGGGTGTTTAGGTTTTTTCCCGAGATCCTGAATAAATAAGCGGAAGGGCGAGGTCGGTGGATGCCAGGGGCCCACACCACCCCTTGGTGCGGGCCTAGGCCAGGCTGCGCCAAGACATGGTCTGGCCGCCCTGCGCCTCTTCTTCGTCCCTCCTCTGGACTCTGTCTTCGTTACGGAAAAATATTTACTTCGGCTTTTGTTTCGTCCAATTCCGAGAATATTTCATGTACAACTTTTCTGAAATACAAAACAGCAGAAAACAGTTAACTGGCACTGTGGCATCTTGTTAATAGGTTAGTGCCGAAAAATGTATAAAAGTGCAACGAAGTGTGAGCAAAACATATATAAATTGGTGTAAAATAAGCATGGAGCATCAAAAATTATAGATACGTTTGCAACGTATCAAGGCGCAGACCAACCGGCGAGGACGATGCCGCCCTCGTACCGCCAAGCACCTTCGCTGTCCACGGCGGCGAAGACGACCGCGCCCTCGATGCACCCGAACCCAATTCCGCCCGGCAACCTCCGACGAACTTGGCATCTCCCGCTCCCAGGGCCTGGACTCCGGCGTTGAGAACCCTATCTTGGCCCAGAAATCAGCGAGGATCTCTCTGTTCACCTGCCTAGCACGGCGCTCGATCGATAGCACCCGCGGCTCGTCGAACAGCCCTTGCCATGCGACCTCCTCCGCCACCGATGCTTCACCGCTGTCCTCTGAAACCTCACCGATGAGACAAAAAACCGCGATCCCGAACCAGATAGTGCCGGCGACGCCGTCATCGGTGGCTGGATCGGCGGCAGGATCAACCGCCTCCGGGATTTCCGCACCGGCGTTCGCTAGACATCCATCTCGACTATGCATCTCGTCTACTGCTCTTGTGTAGTTGAAAACTTTTCTTTTTCTTGCTTATTCCTGATAGATATAGTGTTTGATGCAATGCACGCTGAGGCTATTAGACTATCAAATGCTTTACAACTTGCTGAATAATTGGGAGTGGGATGTGTCTTTTTGAGACTGACTGCAGTAACCTTCACCGAGTTATGTATATGTCCGAGTATGATCTTGCTCCAGTTGGTACCATCATTAGTAACTTAAAATTTAAAATGAGGTTGAATTTAGTCGAGGCTAGTGTTGTCTTTGCTCCTTGCAGTTGTAACTAGTGCGTTTCACAAGAACCCTATAGCTCACGCACCAACCCTCCAATCCTAACCTCTCCCGCACCCCGCGGCGGTGCCGCGTCGCGCCGGGCGGCCGCCTCCCCCTTCCCTCGGCGCACCCTCCCTCGGCCTCCTCTACCGCCGCCGGGCAAAGCCCCTATGTGGCGCGGCGGCGGTGGCGGCTTTCCTCGGCCTCCTCTGTCGCGGATCGGGGAGGCTCGGCGGCGTCCGGCCTCTTCTTCCACGCGAAGGCGCTGCAGGGGTGCGGCCCTTGGTGAAGCTTCTGCGGCTGGCGGCGAAGGCAGGAGGCGGCGCTGGCCCCTTGGGGCCGGTAGGCTCTCCTTCTTCTCCGTCGATGGCGTGGAGTCTTCCTCGGACTACCTCTACGATGCTTAGGACGGCTGGGAGGTGGTGGTGTGCCCTGCCGGTGGCGGAGGGAGGGGTGGGGCGGGGCTGCAAGGGGAAACCCTAGGTCCCCTTCTCCTCGCCTATCGGCGGCCGGCGGTGGAGGGCTGGCGTTTGGCTGCGGTGGTGCCCAGGCGTGTGCGGTGTCTCCGGATTACGGCGATCTGCTTGGTGTCTCCGGTGGCAGCTATGGCCAGCCCGGGATGGTCGCCGGCATGGGGGTCCGACCTGAATAATGGCGGCGGTCCTAGGGTATCTCTTGGGTGAAGAGGAAGACCTACCGGAAGCCTGGACTCGTGATCTGGCCGGTGTGTTGAGTTCCGGAAGGCGCTGCCAGCAAGTGTAACAGTGCTTTTATTGCCTGGAGTTTGCTGGATCGGTGGTATTCGGTCGCGCGCATCCATGCTTTTATTCCGACCGTTTGGTCTGGAGGGAGCGGCGCGAAGCTCTTTTCTGTGTTGACACCAAGTGACATCTGATCCATGGTGAAGTCAGAAGAAGAGAATATCATGAAGGCCGGATTGGAGGACTAGCTAACGGAGGTTCAAGTCTTTGCGATGTTGAGGAGCTTGCTTGGTGTTCCGGACTTCGCAGCAGTGGTATGGAAGTGGGGGCGACAGCACATGTGAACTTCAGAGTCTTACCTTTCAGTGTGAAAACCCAAGGTCTGGCCTTAACTGGTTGTGCCTGGCAATGTCCTTGTTGAATGCATTGTTTTGAGAGCGAAGAATATCTTCAGGGTGAAAACCTAAGATCTTTGATCGGGCGACGACGGCGCTGGTGCACTGTTCCCTTCTTGGAGGCGTCATTTTTGAAGAGTCTGATTTTAAGGTGTTGTTTTGGTGGTGGTTGTATTACTGTTGCTAGGGCTGTGATGCTGTAGCGGGACTTTTATTTCTTAGTTTTCTCTTTCTCTTTTTTGGCTGTGTGCATCCGTAATGTTTTAGAGCATTGCGTTGTTGCAGAGGTTGGATGTAATCGGTATCTTTCGATATTAATATATTCCTTTTGTCGAAAAAAAAAACGACTTTAGGTGTAGGTGTAGCTTACGGAGACCATATTCTGTGGACATCGACCTATCCTAGTTATGTAACCAGTCTGGTGACCGTGTCTTAATGAAATACGAGTGTTCCATGTTAGTGCGGGAGTCACGTGACGTAGGTCACAACAGCGGCTGCTAGGAACACGCACGCCCTAGACAGTGTCCCACAATCAAGTTATGCAATGGACAATCAAATCTCTCGTAGCAACCAAAGCTAGCATGTGCCACATTATTTGCCCCTCTCAAAGTGCTAATCTGAAAGTTAATTCGGCAACTATAAATACTAGTAAAATTGCTTAGTAAATACGACTATTTTTGTGGTGGAACTTCCCCATCCTACAGTCACAAGGACGGCTTTTGTGTTGAGTGCTCTTGGCATCTGCGAACTCAGGTTTTCCTGAAGTAGATGAAGCTAAGGGAGTTACAGATTGTTGTATAATCAGAACTAAGCATTGCAAGTCTATGTATTAAATTGACGCACAAGCAGACATGGAATCATGAAATCAAATCAAAACACGGACCAGTATTTGATAAAGTATATGGAGGTTCAGCTACCAACGAAATTCGGAATACAAATTCAGTACAAAAGGGGAAATAGATATCCAAATACAACAATGAAACATAACTCTGGCCTCTTATTTATCGGATGACTCCTTTCGATGCATCAAGAAGTTTTCAGCCTTCGAACAACACCCCCAGCATCTCCTCCAAAACCTCGGGACTGTTGCTTCCACCAATATCCTGTTTCTCGAGTTCCGGATGCTCCTTCAGGTAGTGGCGGTAACCTGGAATGACTCTTTTGGTGATAGTTTCGCGCATTAAGGATCGGAGCTGAGGATCCGGAACCTTCCAGAACTTCTGAGCTTGGTACATTTTATGAAACTCTGACTGAAATTCGCTGATCGAAGAGTTTTTCTTCCGCCTTTTTGCTTGTCCTAGAGAATCTGATTGCAGTATACATGACAACACATGTCCCCGCGAAACCTCAATATAGCTTTTCATGTACTGCTCACATTCAGTTGTAAATTCAAGTCCCCGGTGGTGGTGTCCAGAGCCCAGGCCAACATCTAACGATACCGATGGTTCAGGCACCTCATGCGCTACAAAGTAAGAGTTGTTGAGCCGGAACATGTACCTGAGGCTTGGATCGCTGCAGAACTCTGATTTTATCAGAAGCAGATCCTTTGTATAACCAATGGTGCCATCTATCAGTCCACGGAGGTTTTCTGCCTTGTGGCTCTGTGTAGAATCATTCTGCATTGATTCATGTGCTTTCCTCATCAACACTATGCAGCCCACCCAAAACTGAATTTTCCTATGAACCTCGCCTCCTCCTCGCAGAATGTCGACGGCCCAGGAGGCGTCACAGATGAGTTTCATCCTCATCTTCGACACACTGTTTGATATTGTCTCGATTAACGAAAAGTGTCTTTAGCACATGAGCACAAGTGCTCCTGGTGCTATAAAATCATATTATTTGAATTCCAAAAAAATTAAAATTAAATATCTACATACATATAAACATTCCGAAGATACGGTAGAAATTTTGGAGGAAAACATGTTATATTTTATGCTATACAAAAAAGACAAATTTCTGACAAATATACGTCCCTATACGTAGACATAAATTTGTTTTTTTTCCTGTAGCTCAAAATACAATGTAACTTTTACCGAAATTTCTCACGAGTATTCGGAACATATATATGTACTAGCAAGAGTGCCCGTGCGTTGCACCGGGAGCCCTTGTGACTATACCGGTGGTCCTTCGTACTCGAGGAATAGGCACTTGCTAGTACTGGTGGACCTTTGTACTCGAGAAATAGGGCGCTAGGTAGTAGTGGCGGGTTGACGAAGATAGGAGGTCGCTGGCCGCGGATGCATTGAATCGTGATGGACTACGTATATAAGAGCAGATCGATCTGTTTTCTCATGCATCTCTATACCACGTGAAGGTGCCGACCTATATTACTTGTACTCCTAAATTTCTGCATGTCATGTACTCCGGCTGTATACATTGTTCAGGACCTTGAAGCAAACATCAATTGATTATTACCACAAAATTAATTAATTCAAAGGTCCTGCCTGCATCAACGTCCGTCTTACCAATCTGTCTCTTTGACCTAGCTAGCAGCCATCACGCTTCTTGGCATGCCGCTAAATATCTATGGAAAATCACTTGCGAATACTGGAGGACTCTCCGCATCATACATGTTGCACACCTGCACGGTAGCAGCGGCCGGCTATCTCAGACGCTAGGTTTGATCTGCCAGCACGACGCCCGCGGACCCATGCCCATCGAAGTATATGTTTTTGTTGGGTTTCCGCCGTCGTCCGCGGTTGTATCCTGTTCGACGTGGCGACGAGAACTCGTTGTTCATCATAGCTCGTCTACTATTGTGGCTATGGTCATCGTCTGCATGCAACAGGCAAGAGGTACTCCATGCCAACACGCACCGCCGTTGTTTCCAGAGAAGCCCATCCATATCCGTGAGCTCCTTCTCGTTACTTTCACCACCCATCCGGGCACCATGCTGCCTTCAATGGATTCGATCTGATGAACGAATACCATGCACTGGCGCCTTGCCGTCAAGCGCCGGTGTGCCGCCCAGCCATGTGTACTCCAGCCTCACGGTCAGCCCCGCAGGAGCATGGCGGCGGCACCATCGTGATCTGGAGCCATCGCCGAAGACGGCCTCGATCAGACGGAGCGAGACGGAGCATGGATGTTTGATGTATCGATCTGCGGCGACGACGACAGCCAGATGCAGACGAGATTCGATGTATCGACCTGATCTTCGACCCTGCATATGAATGTCTACTTCGTTTTTGTCCGTCGCGGGTCGCCGCCATCAAGCCAGGACGTATATGGCAATTGGCGATCTGTATCTTCCCGCAAGATCTAATGGAGGGCAAACAATCTTGCGTCGGTATTTAAAGGCCGGAAAAAGGAAAGAAAAGATCCTACGATCTCTGAGATCGAGTACTACACGTTTGAGAGTTTGAGAGATAGAGTACTACACGTTTGAGCGTTTTGCCGGAGCTGTTTCTTTTCCTTTTATCTCCTACGTTGGTGTTGGTACGCTGGGCCAACGATTCATGGGTCATGGGCTTAGCACCAGGCCGTTCGTCCGACAACACGGCATCAACTGATCCGGCCCACACGCCCACACGTTCTGATCCGCGTTCGAAGACGAAGCTGCCACATTTCTTCTTCCTTGCAACGCGATAAAAGGGGATCAGGGAAGTGAGCCGGCGTCCTCGCCATGGAGGGCTGAGCTCGGGCGTGACGCAGCTGACGCTGGCGCTGGTCCGGAGGTGGGAGACGCGCAGGAGGTGCGCTGGCGGCGGCTGCCTGGCCGGAGGGGCGCTGCCGGCGGCGGGAGATGCGCGCAGAACATTTGCTCGCGGCGAATGGGCAGCGAGGTGGAGGGTCGAGCGTGGCCGGGTCTAGTCGTCTGGGCTGATGCGTAGCGGAGCAGGCAAGCCGCGCGGCGGGTGGAGCTCGGGCCGGTCGGGCTTGCGCGCGTGGGGGCGGGCGGATGCTGCGCGTCGGCGCTGCTTCGAGGCGGCCTGTAGCGGGCGGGGCAAGGGCGGGTGGTGCGCGCGGAAGGACAGGGGCGAGCTCGAGCGGGGGTGGTGCTGTGCGTGCGAATCAAGCAGAGCGGGAGCGCAGCGCGTGGTTCTCCAGACGCCGACGGCGCGGCGTGTCGTTCGTACGGTCGGACGGATTGAAAAAAACAGAACGAAACGGTATGTAATGGCACGGTGCGTATTATGTAGTTCGGTGGGAGGGCAAAACGGTCCAAAAAAAAGTATTGACAAAACTTTTTGGCAGAAACCTTAAATCATACGGACCAAACCGGCAGAAACGCTTCTCCCTTTATTATTAGGTATAGATTCATGGAATAAATATGATGATTTTTTAAAACACAGATACATAATTTTTTTAATATTTAAAAAACTGAGAGCACCGGTGCTCATGTGCACCAAATGCTCACTCCTCGATTAACCTGCTCTCTTCTCTCACCAACAAGGCGCCGATCTCGTTGAAAATACGTTGAGCTTCAGAAGTTACCACGTGCGTCGCACCCAAGTCGCGTGATGCACTGGAGACACAGATATACATGTGTAGCACGGCTTGTAGATTAACCACCTTGAGAATGCCGAGGATTGGCGCGACAACGACAAGCATCGCTGAGGTGCTGGCTTTGCCAAACCGTGCGGCCGCCACGGCCAGAGTCTCGTGGACGTGGACGCCGGCGACCAGCTCTTTGCTGGTACTGATGACAATTATGGTGAGAGCTCGGACCCACCTGTCGACCAATTCTTGCCGCGACGACGTAGACGAGTTTTGGAGTAGGAGCTCGAGACGCCGCCGTGAGCCGCCATAGCCCCCGCGGATTTCGAGAACCCAATCGACGTCGAGCTCGACGAACCAGTTATGCAGGGCACCGTCTCTGAGAGTGAATGCTTGGACCATGCGCTCGGTGTAGCCGTCGCTCGCCATCCTGCGAGCGATCTCCGTGAGCTCCTCAGCGCCGAAATCCGCTGCGGAAGAACTCGAGGCGCCGGAGATGCTGGAGTAGCTGGATCCGCTCTGACCGGACTGGGAGGGAGCCAGCCGACCTGATCTGCCATTGGGGCCAGGCGACGCTCCGGATCGACTCGCGGTAGGTACTGCTCGGCCTCGGTGGGCAGGAAGCAGTGAAGCCGGTGGTGTTCTCCTCCTGGACGGAAGCAATTTCTTCCACCATGCTGGCCGCTAATTTGTGGTTGGACGCCGCCCTGTGATCGAGCTCGACGAGATTGGAGGGGAGAACAGATCGTGACACGTGCAGCGCCGAGTCACCGGAATATATATTGATTAGGTGCCGGCGGCGGCGGGTCAACACCAACCGCATAGAAATTTCCGTAGTGAGTGCCTGCGGACACCGACGACTGAAACGGACAGAGCTTCAGTGACGTGCTGGTCATAAGTCATCTTGAGACTTAACCCGTATCTGTGCCATCCATTGTTTATCCGACGCACACGAACAACCAACGACTAAACGCACAGCTCCGGACTTGGCCATTTTAGCACAAAACTTTCAGATTATGTTTCGTGAGCTGTTTGTTAAAATTCAATGAAACTTTCCCCCAATACAAAACCGAAAACTACATCTGAACCCGGGCTCATCTGCACCTGTCCAATAAAAAATTCGAAAAAAATTGCAAACAAAATCAAAAAATCTGATTTTTTTTTAAAACGAACATGAGAAGGTCCCCTACCTGCAAGAAGCATTGTGGTGAAGAAATGATATGTTCGGTGTTCTATGCAAAAATAACAATTTTGGTGCTGGTTAGACCATTTACATTTGTGCTTTACAACAATTAGATTTGTCTTGTTTGCACATACCACTGCAAGTATCTTTTCTCCTAAAATTTTGGAGTTCTATTACAACACATGTTCGTGTTCATTCACAAAAAAAATCAGATTTTTTTGATATTATTTACTATTTTTCTTTTAATTTTTTATTGGAGCAGGTGCAGATGAGCCTGGGAGCAGAAATGCCTATCCCATAACCGAACCCAATACTTATGATTTACTGGTATATTTCAAATTTTTCTGGGAAGTTCGAATTTTGATGTCAACGTTTAGGACATGAACTCGAAATGCTCTTGGTTCACAAACCCTATATCGAATTTAAATGATTTTTTCCCATGATACGTACTTAATAGATTTTATTTACTGGATTTTTTCAAGACATTTTAGGAAGTTCAAATTTGAGCATTACTTTTGGAACATATGGCAAAAGTTTTGCATTAACCGTTGATTAATAAGATTGTTGCCCAATTAACCGTGAAAAACCGGATGAAAACTGATGCAACAAGGGCCAAGCTGTAATATCCCAGGTTTAGAGGCAATAAAATGAGAGAACACCAAAGTGTGCATTGCATTCATGCATAGAAAATCCGGGGAATTTTCGCGCTTCAAATAAAACTTACCACGATGAATCGAAGTTTCACTTGACTTGCTGGAATTGAAGTAGATCATCAAGTCAAGCGCTATAAACTTCATTGTGATCTTTGTTAAAACCTTGTTTTGGGTAGAGATGATTTGATCTATGGATTAGACCAAATTGAATTATATTTACAACAACACATTCTTTAAGAATCAAACCCTAACTTATTAACACTTAAAAGTTAGCAACTACCTTTGTGTGTAAATTAATTCACTTCTAAACTTATTACCAAATAAGGTAAACCACAGGGTCTAAAGTGCATAAAAGCCACACATTCTTATTTTAATCATAACTTATTAAGTATATGAAATATCGGAAAACTAAATCCATTTACATTACGATTTATAGTTCAAACTATTTGAATCAAACTGACTATGAGTATTTTGAAACACTTATGATCATGCCTTGGTGAAATCAAACACCAACTATCCAAATTTGAGGAATAACCTTCAACCTTGAGCTTTTGATCAATATTATAATATAAATCCAATCCAATATGATATAGTGACTCATCCACAATAATAAAACCATCCAAAAGATATTTAGTAACAAATGCCACTTGGCTAACCAAAAATAAATCATATGAGAGGATAATGATCTTGCCACATAGGATGAAAATATCTACATGACTTGCATCCCAAGCTTTGCCACCTCATGCTCAAAGGATTGCTATGGATGAGGGCATGACACCCAAGCACCTTACTCATCAAACCAACACAAGAGTCACCACCTATGTGTCATGATACTAGAGCTTGCCCAAGTCTATAAATAGAGCCACACCCTTCATCCATTTGCTCATCAAGTACCATGATACATGGGAACAAACACATAGAGCCACTCCATATGAATTAGCTAGGATCAAGATGAAGAAGCTAGGAGGTGGAGGCATACCACAAGAAGAAGGTTTATCAGATTTCCTGAAGAACAAGCTACAGAATATTGCAAGGTAGAATCCCTAGGCATACCATATATTTAGAGGATCATATCATCATCTCTTGAGTAGGACCTTAGGAAACCAATTCCATAATCATCACAATTTGGTATTAATTAGACATCTAAGAATCTAAGTGAGTGTGATGAGAGGAATGATAAAGAGTGATTAGTGAGGAATAAGTGGATATTGTCTAATGCATGATTATACCTTGTAGATATAGATGATCAGTTAAACCCATGTTATTAATAGATCACATCTATCACATAAAATAATAAGTATATCACTAGTAGTTAATCCCAAACCAATCCTCATGCCTTGTGTAGAGGAGTAATCCTAGTCAATTAAACATAACCCAACTATTGCTCACATCCTAAACCTAGTGGTGTATCACATTGGTGATCACTACTAAAACCCTAGACCAAGTCTGAAATCCAACCCATGGATTACTTTGGATTATAAGTAGAACCCTGCCATGCATCATGCCTATTTCCTACTTCAAATAGTGAAGTATTCCCAAAACCATAAACCTTGTCATATAGAACCAATCTACATAAAATATTGTTTCCTAACTTGTGTATCATGTGCCACAAGTATAAACCAAGCCATATATACTTAAAGACTAATGCCATCCGGTGAGTAGAATGAAATCAATATTCCATTCTACTTTGCTATCCAAATACCTTGTTTAGTGAACTAAATAAAATAGAATTCATAGAAGTAGTTGAGTTAACCATAATGAGATTAGGATCTATCTTAAATAATTCAAGTCGAGTAGTTTGCTAAGCAAGATTATTTAACACAGAGTGAAGTCAACCATTTTGTTAAACCCTTAGAAACAAATCTCCACATAAAATCATGAACCATTCCATTCTCAACACCATTTAATTTAAACTCTAACCATGATATAAAATACATGGGAACAATCAATATGGTTAAGTAATAACAAAACTTAATGACATGTTTACTATGCACTAGTTATAAACTTCAGATCATTCAAAATAGGTGTGGTTCCCAAATGTAAAGAATTGAGATAAACCATTAAACCATATCTACTTCATTTATACTTCACCAAAGCATCAATATAATCAAATATTAAATATTTGTTTGAACAAAACAAATATGCAGCAAGCAACACTATCAAGTTCTATTAAGATTCAAATAATTTAGAACCCGCAAAAAGCAACGGAATTCAAATTGAATTCAAACCAGGTAAATAAAAACAGAAAAAGAAATACAAATTTGAAATAAGAAGTGGAGGGAAACTTACCTGAACCTCGAGCATCGCAGCAGCCCATCACCACCACGTCGCAGCCCGGTACCGCACCGGCCGAGCAGGCCAACACAGCCCGGACGCGGCCCAGCCCAAAGCCACTTACCGTTTCGGTTGCTTTAATAATCGTGCAAGGAGAAAACACTTCGTCGTCGTCGTCTCCAAGCTCGACGAGCGCGACGGAGCCGATGGGCCACGATCTCGTCATCGATAAGCTTGCCCCGGACGTCGCCAGACACTCAGAACCACGCCCAACCTCTCTCGCGTCCGAGCTTATCCGCGGGAGCAAAGATCTTCGCCAAACGAAGCTTCCGAGAGACCGCCACCTCTCGACCATGGCCGTCGCCGTGTCGAGGCCACAGGGCTTCCCTTGGCCTATAAATAGGTGGAGGGTATCGCCGTGCACGCCTTGCTCACCTCCACCACTTCAATCCTTCTCAATCGCTCTCTATCTTCCAAAACCATCTGTGCATTGTCGCCGGAGTCGAAGACGAAGCCGATGGAGGAGGCCACCCCGGCCTACGGCGCGTGGTTCAGGAGGAGCGCCTGGACTCAAGGAGCACCCTGGAGGAGCAGAGCATCCCGGGGAGCAAGGAAGCGGCTTAATTTCAGCGTTCCCTTCTGCAGCACATCGCCGGGAAATCTCCAATCGCCATCGTCTCCGTCGACCATCGCCGGAGCCAACCACACCTTGAGCTTCAGGGTGAGCATACGCGTCTATAGCACCTACTCTTGCTTCCTAGCATCGCCTGTAGCCCTAGTTCGCATGTTGGCCGGAGTAGCACCGCCGCAGTACTCATCGCCGGCGACGCTCCGGTGATCCCCTCGCAAAACCATCACCACCATTCGTTTTGTCTCGTTGTACTCGTTCGATAGAACCTAGCCGCGCATCCCGGGAGGCCGTAAATCGGCGGCGCCACCAGCTACTGACCGCCGGCATTTAACCGCCGGTGAGATCAAGGGTCCTGGTCAACTTTGACCGGTCCTCGCTTGCGTGGCAGCTGACGTGGAGACAAGCCCCACCAGTCAGTGTCTAGGGTTAGATGCTGTACCGGGTAGATTTAGTATTTCCACTTTATTTCAAATTCCGGAAAAATGCTGAAACTTTGTAAAATCATATAAAATTCATTTCAACTCAGAAAAATATGAATAATATATCAAAATGCTCACAAAAATAAACTCTATTCAAATAAAATATAAAACAAAAATGTGTGTCAAAATAAAATTCACTTATTTTTATCTTTATTAAATATGTCTTCTAATTGTTTAAAATGCAAATGAAGTTCAATAAATAATTAAGTTCCAAAAATTAAATTTAACTATTCAGTAACTAAGTAAAATGTTAAGATTAAATTTATTTATCATATTTGCATTAACTTAATTATTAGTGGTAATTCATAAACTCTAATTTGCAAATTACCATTTACCATTTTCTTTAAATAGTTAACTCAAGAAAATATCAAAAGCCAATATTATTTTGATAGACCAACAATTGTTTACTTAAACATCTTAAGTCAACAAGTTAAATACTTTAAACCTAATAACAATTATTAAACCCTGATTCTTAATTCAACCAAAATAAGAGTTACCCTAATTATTAATTCTTGTGGAAATTAATAAAATGTTAAACCATTACTAATTTTTGATTCAAAGTAATTAGTGACCACATTTCAATTGTCAATTATTAGTTCAAGTATTGTATCAATGTAGAAACCCTAGTTCTAATATTAATGAGGACCTTGAACTTATTATTTCATGTAATCATTCCACTTTAGCGAGTAACTCTAAAACCCTAGTTATATGTCACATGTGATCATGTGAGATTCATCTATACCTATAGAACCTTAATAAGAAACCAATGAATGCCTGCTTATGATCTACTAGCATAAACCAAGTCACATGAGATTATCATTTCATGTTCCTATTCTTAATTAAAACCTATATGATCCACTAATGTCACCTAGGTTTAAACCCTAACTTGTTAATTGGATTAGTACCATTGATCACCACTCCTATATACCATACCATTAAGATCAACCTCAGCCATCAAACCCTAGTAGAACCATAATGATAAACCCTAGTACCAATCTTATGTAGCAATACACAACATATGCTTCTATTCAACTAAACCCTACTTAGAAAGTAATAAACCACTTAGCATAGAAACTATTAGTGATTACTTAGTGAAACAAATGTGAAGCCATAGTAAACCCTAACTCATAGGAACACCTTAATAATCATCCTTTGATATGATGCTTAGGAGAAACCATAGTAATAAACCTACTAGTACTTGCTACATGTAGATCACTTCTACTTAAGCACCAACTAGCCCTATTAGTAAACCCTAATAGCACTTAGCTCCTATTTAAAGTAGTTCTTGTCCTTATTAACATGTTCTTCAAAAGTTATTCTTTTGAAGTACAAATTTTAATTAAACCATAGAAGCCCTAGTTCCTATTTAAAAGTACTTACTATTTCTAAATCAACATGTTCTTCAAAAGTTATTCTTTTGAAGTATAGAATAAGTAATCATCAACCATGTCCTTTGGTACTTAAAATTGACAACTATTCTTTACATATTATTCCACCACTATTCTTTATGTGTAAGGTTGTTATGATGTCGAATATCACTTGTTTAAGATGTTAATTTAACCAAACCCTAATAAGAACCTTGTTTGAGAACCATTCTAAAAGTGCAACCAACCCTAAAGAAATCTTTACAACTCATACATCCTAAATCATCGAGGTTAGGTTACGCTCGGGACGATTGCATCTCATACTATGCATTATAGCATCTTTGCCGAGTTCTTTAAACATTGTCCTTACCGGACGATGATGGTATTTCAGCATTTGGAGTTATCACGTATCGAAGCTTTTGCCCGCATAATCTTGCAGGTCAAGAAAGGCAAGTTCATCGCTTGCTCATGTCATTTGATTATTTTTATCAAACTATATGCAAAGTACTATACTTATCACTCATGCATTGAAAAGCAAAGTATTATTTTACAATTATGAATATGACTATGTGGTGGGCAATGGAACCATGGTATGTGTTGATATGGTGGAGGTTCCATTGCATGGGTTATATCACCCTAGGATTAATTACCAATGCCGTCCGGTGATTCTAGCGCCGTACAAACCGCGTTGACCATGAGATCTATAATGGCTGCGGGGAAGCCAGCCGTATCTTTTCCCTTCTGCACGCCAACGGATTGGTAGAGCCGGCGGGGTGTTGGAGGCACTGCCGTAGTTTGGGATAGCCTTTTAAATCCCCATCCATTAGTGATGATGGCTCTACGATCTATGAAGGATTGTCCAAAGTAAACCGTGAGTAAAGCCGTATTATCGGGGGAAGTCTACTGGGGGTGTGCGGGTGGACAAAAGGGTGGGTTTGCAGTCGCGGAGAAGGCGGTGTGGGCTTGGATCTTACACCTGGCCTCACACCAAAGGAAGTGTGGACGAGCATGCTACTCGGTTGGCAACAAGGATAAGTTCTCTTATGGGAAAAGTAACGCACCTCTGCGAGAGGATGCTGAATTGTGGCTGTCACTCCCTGTTCCGGGAAGGGAGCTGCGAACGCGGTAGGAAAGGAACTCCACGAAGTTCTGGTCAACTTTGTGAAGACTGACGGGCATAGTTTTCGGAATAAAATAAACCTTTTGAAGAAATGTTTACAAAAACTTGCATTGGCCTATGACTTTCCGGTCTATGGCTGTAGCTAGTGCATGATACACATATTTCCTAATATGAACTTGCTGAGTACGCTCGTACTCATTCTATCTCGTTTGAACCCCCTTCTTAGATCAAGGCACCGAAGGAGAAACTACCGTGGAACTCGAAGACAAAGAAGTCAAGCTGCAACAAGATGAAGAATCCAATCAAAGAAGTCATTTGAGTCAACTTCTGCATCAGCTATAATGGAAACCTAGACTAGTAATAGAAGGGAACCTTTCCCTAATCCTAGCACCTAAGTAGCTAGAATTCTATAGCAAGCCAAGTAGCTCTTAAACTTGAGTTAGCAATAAGATAGACTACGAGTCGTTCTTCTGGAGCTTTATTTGAAGTTTTACCTCACTATAAAGTAGGAGGCTGTGTGGATCTTATGTAAACAGTTCGTGTGTACTTCTATAGACATACCTTGGACTCGCATATGTTTCTGTTGTACCACTCTGAGAGATGTAATATGAGTGGAACGGTGTTTCACTTGTGTTATGTCAACGACTTGTGTACTACACCATGCAGTGGTACGCTGGGTCATCACAGCTGGTATCAGAGCAAATGCTTTGACCCTAGGATTAAAACCCTTTAAAGGAGACCTATAGGTTTGGTAGTGTCTATAGGAAGTTGTCTAGTCAAACCAATTATTCTTTTGACTTGAGATGGGTATTCACTTGAGAATAATCCTGACACACTTGAGTCAATCTTTCTTATCTATTTTCTTAAGTGAAGTTAGTTAGTTATCTTGCTTCATTCCAAATAACTAGAACACCCTTGGAGCTTAAGATAAATGGTGGTAGTAGACCACAGTTGGTATACAACACATGGTAGTCCAAAGAGAGGATACAACCATAAGGAAGATATCCTATTGGAAGAAGTATACCAATGCAAGTTATAGTTAAGTAAGAGTCATTAAAAATGTCAAATGGCTGATGTTAAGTAAGGGAGATAAGTTATATAAGGTAGTATATGTCTATGATGAGTCAATCATAGGAGGTAAGGAAGAGTGATAGGAGTTACATGAGTCTACTTTCAATAATAAACTAGGAACTCATATATGATTCACTTGGGAATCATGGTATGATGGAGTAGAACATCATAAGTACGATAACAAAAGGATGATAAGGAGTAGGATTTAGGGAATAGTTCGAAAGCTTAGGCCTTAAAATCCTAATAAGCTGTGTCAAGAATGTTAGAACCATAGTCCTTAATTTAAAGAAGGCTTATTTAGAGCTTATCACATAGAGAAATCCTAGAGTTATAGGTGGTATATTCTAAACAATCATGTGTTTAGAGTAAACATGTTAGAACTAATTGTATTATAGGAAGTAGTCCTCAATAGCACATATATATATGGTATACTATTCTGTTAGTACTTCCAAAGAAAACTAGGTTAATTTCAACTATCCCAAGCCATTTTGTTTCAAGTTGTCTCATTGCAAATGTGCAATTGAGATAAATGTTGAGACAAATAGTAGAAATTCACGTATTCGTGCTAAGTATCACGACCTAAACCTATCTTATGTGGTGTTATATACTACACATCTGAACCTGATGTTTAGGGATGTCTTACCCAACTTTTATATTCAGGCATAGAAGGATGTGTATTATAAACACAAAGCTGGATTTTCTTGGATTTTATTGGATTTTCATTGTTTGACTAGATCCATACACGAAGTTTGACTTTGATATGCAAATGCATGTTGCAATATCAAGCTCTCACTTGATGTTATAGGTCTAGAGGGTAAAGGTATTCGTGTAAGGAAGTGACGAATCCTGAAAATTTTGAAGTCAAGATGAAGGGTCACTTAAAGAAGGAAGTAAAGTTGTGGGAAGCAACCACAATACTCTACAGGAAGGACCAATAAAACTCACTTCTATCCTTAATCAAGGAGTACTTCAACATGGAAGTACCATGGAAGTGAGAAAAATAGTGAATATGGAGTAGTAGAAGTAGAGCTGTATTCATTATGGAAGAAGGGAATGCAAGTGAAGTCACTTAAAATACTATTCTCATAGTATCCACAAGTGGTTATCTTGCAAAACAAACCCTAGAAGAAGGAAAATAGACAAGTGAAGTCGCAGCCGGTATAACAAGACCGCAGCTGATATAGGATAATCATGAAGAGAAAGAATGTAAAGTGAGGTATATCTTATCTAAAACTATGTAAGTAGCCACAGCTGGTAAGTAGATATTGACTAGAACCATAAAATAGCCACAGCTGGTATCCAATAAGCCACATCTGGTACTAGGTAGTCTGCAGCTGGTACCAGATAGCCCACAACCTGAACATTTCTTTACCCTAAAAGAAAGGCGGATTCCGCAGCTAGTATTTCACAGCTGGTATCTCGTGGTTGGTAAATATTTAGTCGGAGGATTCATAAGGAATACCCACAACTGTGTGGATACACCACAAAGAATTCTTGATGAGACTTTAGAAAGGTACAAAATATAAACCATACTTAAACCAACTACTTACCCTTGGAGTTTAATGATTAGAAGAAAGGAAGTTTAAAGATTATTAGTAAACTCCAAGGGGGAGAGGAAGGCTGAAGGAGAAGTATTTAAATATGATTTGGAGTATGATAGACGAAGAAAAAGGTCTGATCTGGGAGGAAGTACAATCTTATTTTCATAAGATTGGTGGAACTATCCATATAATGGTACTCTCAGGAGGTTGTCAGACCAGAAGCCGAGGTTCATATCTCGAGGAAGTAAGAGTAGATTCTAACTTGAATGGGTAATTGATAATTACTCAAAAGTAGAAGAGCTCAAGTAAGTCCAAGATAATGAAGTTGGAGGAAGAAGTTATCGGAAAACAATCAAAGCCTAAGAAAACAAAAGACCGAAGGGTTTGACCATATTAAAACTAATAATTATTAGAAAGATTCCTTTCATGGAACCTAAAGAAACCAAAAGGAAGATAACTAGTATAAACTAGAAGCCATGATTGGATGGACTAAATGAGTCTAATCCATTCGTAGGACTAAACAACCAGGACCATGCCTACTGTAAATACCTTACCAAGTACCATTACTTTCGTTATGGTAGTAAGGGAAAACAATACCCTACCTTAAATAAATCTTTTAGAATTAAGGTTTGGACACCGCAGCTGGTACACCATAGTGCCATATTACATCGCAGCTGGATTATCGCAGCTGATAGAACCAAGTTTTAAGTACCCAAATAGGAAGATGTCACCACAGCCATTAGTAAAGTCCATTAACACAATAAGATGTCTTAATCCAAGAATCTTTGGATAGTAAGCCTATAAGCTTAGAGTGTTGGAAGAAATCATAGAATAGAAGAAAGTATCAGTGCCAGATATCAGAAGACTCCAGGAAGGATCTGGACAAGGGATATATTCCACTATATCTAGTGTGATCACCATGGAGTTGAAGGATGGTGATCTGTTCAAGACATTTCAACATTCGAAACATGAGAGCGTTCGAACTTCGGGACGAAGTTCGGTTTAAGGGGAGAGGCTGTAATATCCCAGGTTTAGAGGCAATAAAATGAGAGAACACCGAAGTGTGCATTGCATTCATGCATAGAAAATCCGGGGAATTTTCACGCTTCAAATAAAACTTACCACGATGAACTGAAGTTTCACTTGACTTGCTGGAATTGAAGTAGATCATCAAGTCTAGCGCTATAAACTTCACTGTGATCTTTGTTAAAACCTTGTTTTGGGTAGAGATGATTTGATCTATGGATTAGACCAAATTGAATTATATTTACAACAACACATTCTTTAAGAATCAAACCCTAACTTATTAACACTTAAAAGTTAGCAACTACCTTTGTGTGTAAATTAATTCACTTCTAAACTTATTACCAAATAAGGTAAACCACAGGGTCTAAAGTGCATAAAAGCCACACATTCTTATTTTAATCATAACTTATTAAGTATATGAAATATCAGAAAACTAAATCCATTTACATTACGATTTATAGTTCAAACTATTTGAATCAAACTGACTATGAGTATTTTGAAACACTTATGATCATGCCTTGGTGAAATCAAACACCAACTATCCAAATTTGAGGAATAACCTTCAACCTTGAGCTTTTGATCAATATTATAATATAAATCCAATCCAATATGATATAGTGACTCATCCACAATAATAAAACCATCCACAAGATATTTAGTAACAAATGCCACTTGGCTAACCAAAAATAAATCATATGAGAGGATAATGATCTTGCCACATAGGATGAAAATATCTACATGACTTGCATCCCAAGCTTTGCCACCTCATGCTCAAAGGATTGCTATGGATGAGGGCATGACACCCAAGCACCTTACTCATCAAACCAACACAAGAGTCACCACCTATGTGTCATGATACTAGAGCTTGCCCAAGTCTATAAATAGAGCCACACCCTTCATCCATTTGCTCATCAAGTACCATGATACATGGGAACAAACACATAGAGCCACTCCATATGAATTAGCTAGGATCAAGATGAAGAAGCTAGGAGGTGGAGGCATACCACAAGAAGAAGGTTTATCAGATTTCCTGAAGAACAAGCTACGAGAATATTGCAAGGTAGAATCCCTAGGCATACCATATATTTAGAGGATCATATCATCATCTCTTGAGTAGGACCTTAGGAAACCAATTCCATAATCATCACAATTTGGTATTAATTAGAAATCTAAGAATCTAAGTGAGTGTGATGAGAGGAATGATAAAGAGTGATTAGTGAGGAATAAGTGGATATTGTCTAATGCATGATTATACCTTGTAGATATAGATGATCAGTTAAACCCATGTTATTAATAGATCACATCTATCACATAAAATAATAAGTATATCACTAGTAGTTAATCCCAAACCAATCCTCATGCCTTGTGTAGAGGAGTAATCCTAGTCAATTAAACATAACCCAACTATTGCTCACATCCTAAACCTAGTGGTGTATCACATTGGTGATCACTACTAAAACCCTAGACCAAGTCTGAAATCCAACCCATGGATTACTTTGGATTATAAGTAGAACCCTGCCATGCATCATGCCTATTTCCTACTTCAAATAGTGAAGTATTCCCAAAACCATAAACCTTGTCATATAGAACCAATCTACATAAAATATTGTTTCCTAACTTGTGTATCATGTGCCACAAGTATAAACCAAGCCATATATACTTAAAGACTAATGCCATCTGGTGAGTAGAATGAAATCAATATTCCATTCTACTTTGCTATCCAAATACCTTGTTTAGTGAACTAAATAAAATAGAATTCATAGAAGTAGTTGAGTTAACCATAATGAGATTAGGATCTATCTTAAATAATTCAAGTCAGTAGTTTGCTAAGCAAGATTATTTAACACAGAGTGAAGTCAACCATTTTGTTAAACCCTTAGAAACAAATCTCCACATAAAATCATGAACCATTCCATTCTCAACACCATTTAATTTAAACTCTAACCATGATATAAAATACATGGGAACAATCAATATGGTTAAGTAATAACAAAACTTAATGACATGTTTACTATGCACTAGTTATAAACTTCAGATCATTCAAAATAGGTGTGGTTCCCAAATGTAAAGAATTGAGATAAACCATTAAACCATATCTACTTCATTTATACTTCACCAAAGCATCAATATAATCAAATATTAAATATTTGTTTGAACAAAACAAATATGCAGCAAGCAGCACTATCAAGTTCTATTAAGATTCAAATAATTTAGAACCTGCAAAAAGCAACAGAATTCAAATTGAATTCAAACCAAGTAAATAAAAACAGAAAAAGAAATACAAATTTGAAATAAGAAGTGGAGGGAAACTTACCCGAACCTCGAGCATCGCAGCAGCCCATCACCACCACGTCGCAGCCCAGTACCGCACCAGCCGAGCAGGCCAACACAGCCCAGACGCGGCCCAGCCCAAAGCCACTTACCGTTTCGGTTGCTTTAATAATCGTGCAAGGAGAAAACACTTCGTCGTCGTCGTCTCCAAGCTCGACAGCGCGACGGAGCCAGTAGGCCACGATCTCGTCGTCGATAAGCTTGCCCCGGACGTCGCCAGACACTCAGAACCACGCCCAACCTCTCTCGCGTCCGAGCTTATCCGCGGGAGCAAAGATCTTCGCCAAACAGAAGCTTCCAGAGACCGCCACCTCTCGACCATGGCCGTCGCCGTGTCGAGGCCACAGGGCTTCCCTTGGCCTATAAATAGGTGGAGGGTATCGCCGTGCACGCCTTGCTCACCTCCACCACTTCAATCCTTCTCAATCGCTCTCTATCTTCCAAAACCATCTGTGCATTGTCGCCGGAGTCGAAGACGAAGCCGATGGAGGAGGCCACCCCAGCCTCTGGCGCGTGGTTCAGGAGGAGCGCCTGGACTCAAGGAGCACCCTGGAGGAGCAGAGCATCCCGGGGAGCAAGGAAGCGGCTTAATTTCAGCGTTCCCTTCTGCAGCACATCGCCGGGAAATCTCCAATCGCCGTCGTCTCCGTCGACCATCGCCGGAGCCGACCACACCTTGAGCTTCAGGGTGAGCATACGCGTCTATAGCACCTACTCTTGCTTCCTAGCATCGCCTGTAGCCCTAGTTCGCATGTTGGCCGGAGTAGCACCGCCACAGTACTCATCGCCGGCGACGCTCCGGTGATCCCCTCGCAAAACCATCACCACCATTCGCTTTGTCTCGTTGTACTCGTTCGATAGAACCTAGCCGCGCATCCCGGGAGGCCGTAAATCGGCGGCGCCACCAGCTACTGACCGCCGGCATTTAACCGCCGGTGAGGTCAAGGGTCCTGGTCAACTTTGACCGGTCCTCGCTTGCGTGGCAGCTGACGTGGAGACAAGCCCCACCAGTCAGTGTCTAGGGTTAGATCTGTACCGGGTAGATTTAGTATTTCCACTTTATTTCAAATTCCAGAAAAATGCTGAAACTTTGTAAAATCATATAAAATTCATTTCAACTCAGAAAAATATGAATAATATATCAAAATGCTCACAAAAATAAACTCTATTCAAATAAAATATAAAACAAAAATGTGTGTCAAAATAAAATTCACTTATTTTTATCTTTATTAAATATGTCTTCTAATTGTTTAAAATGCAAATGAAGTTCAATAAATAATTAAGTTCCAAAAATTAAATTTAACTATTCAGTAACTAAGTAAAATGTTAAGATTAAATTTATTTATCATATTTGCATTAACTTAATTATTAGTGGTAATTCATAAACTCTAATTTGCAAATTACCATTTACCATTTTCTTTAAATAGTACTAACTCAAGAAAATATCAAAAGCCAATATTATTTTGATAGACCAACAATTGTTTACTTAAACATCTTAAGTCAACAAGTTAAATACTTTAAACCTAATAACAATTATTAAACCCTGATTCTTAATTCAACCAAAATAAGAGTTACCCTAATTATTAATTCTTGTGGAAATTAATAAAATGTTAAACCATTACTAATTTTTGATTCAAAGTAATTAGTGACCACATTTCAATTGTCAATTATTAGTTCAAGTATTGTATCAATGTAGAAACCCTAGTTCTAATATTAATGAGGACCTTGAACTTATTATTTCATGTAATCATTCCACTTTAGCAGTAACTCTAAAACCCTAGTTATATGTCACATGTGATCATGTGAGATTCATCTATACCTATAGAACCTTAATAAGAAACCAATGAATGCCTGCTTATGATCTACTAGCATAAACCAAGTCACATGAGATTATCATTTCATGTTCCTATTCTTAATTAAAACCTATATGATCCACTAATGTCACCTAGGTTTAAACCCTAACTTGTTAATTGGATTAGTACCATTGATCACCACTCCTATATACCATACCATTAAGATCAACCTCAGCCATCAAACCCTAGTAGAACCATAATGATAAACCCTAGTACCAATCTTATGTAGCAATACACAACATATGCTTCTATTCAACTAAACCCTACTTAGAAAGTAATAAACCACTTAGCATAGAAACTATTAGTGATTACTTAGTGAAACAAATGTGAAGCCATAGTAAACCCTAACTCATAGCAACACCTTAATAATCATCCTTTGATATGATGCTTAGGAGAAACCATAGTAATAAACCTACTAGTACTTGCTACATGTAGATCACTTCTACTTAAGCACCAACTAGCCCTATTAGTAAACCCTAATAGCACTTAGCTCCTATTTAAAGTAGTTCTTGTCCTTATTAACATGTTCTTCAAAAGTTATTCTTTTGAAGTACAAATTTTAATTAAACCATAGAAGCCCTAGTTCCTATTTAAAAGTACTTACTATTTCTAAATCAACATGTTCTTCAAAAGTTATTCTTTTGAAGTATAGAATAAGTAATCATCAACCATGTCCTTTGGTACTTAAAATTGACAACTATTCTTTACATATTATTCCACCACTATTCTTTATGTGTAAGGTTGTTATGATGTCGAATATCACTTGTTTAAGATGTTAATTTAACCAAACCCTAATAAGAACCTTGTTTGAGAACCATTCTAAAAGTGCAACGAACCCTAAAGAAATCTTTACAACTCATACATCCTAAATCATCGAGGTTAGGTTACGCTCAGGACGATTGCATCTCATACTATGCATTATAGCATCTTTGCCAGTTCTTTAAACATTGTCCTTACCGGACGATGATGGTATTTCAGCATTTGGAGTTCTCACGTATCGAAGCTTTTGCCTGCATAATCTTGCAGTCAAGAAAGGCAAGTTCATCGCTTGCTCATGTCATTTGATTATTTTTATCAAACTATATGCAAAGTACTATACTTATCACTCATGCATTGAAAAGCAAAGTATTATTTTACAATTATGAATATGACTATGTGGTGGGCAATGGAACCATGGTATGTGTTGATATGGTGGAGGTTCCATTGCATGGGTTATATCACCCTAGGATTAATTACCAATGCCGTCCGGTGATTCTAGCGCCGTACAAACCGCGTTGACCATGAGATCTATAATGGCTGCGGGGAAGCCAGCCGTATCTTTTCCCTTACGCACGCCAACGGATTGGTAGAGCCGGCGGGGTGTTGGAGGCACCTTGCCGTAGGTTGGGATAGCCTTTTAAATCCCCATCCATTAGTGATGATGGCTCTACGATCTATGAAGGATTGTCCAAAGTACACCGTGAGTAAAGCCATATTATCGGGGGAAGTCTACTGGGGGTGTGCGGGTGGACAAAAGGGTGGGTTTGCAGTCGCGGAGAAGGCGGTGTGGGCTTGGATCTTACACCTGGCCTCACACCAAAGGAAGTGTGGACGAGCATGCTACTCGGTTGGCAACAAGGATAAGTTCTCTTATGGGAAAAGTAACGCACCTCTGCAGAGGATACTGAATTGTGACTGTCACTCCCTGTTCCGGGAAGGGAACTGCGAACGCGGCAGGAAAGGAACTCCACGAAGTTCTGGTCAACCCTGTGAAGGCGACGGGCATAGTTTTCAGAATAAAATAAACCTTTTGAAGAAATGATTACAAAAACTTGCATTGGCCTATGACTTTATGGTCTATGGCTGTAGCTAGTGCATGATACACATATTTCCTAATATGAACTTGCTGAGTACGCTCGTACTCATTCTATCTCGTTTGAACCCCCTTCTTAGATCAAGGCACCGAAGGAGAAACTACCGTGGAACTCGAAGACAAAGAAGTCAACTGCAACAAGATGAAGAATCCAATCAAAGAAGTCATTTGAGTCAACTTCTGCATCAGCTATAATGGAAACCTAGACTAGTAATAGAAGGGAACCTTTCCCTAATCCTAGCACCTAAGTAGCTAGAATTCTATAGCAAGCCAAGTAGCTCTTAAACTTGAGTTAGCAATAAGATAGACTACGAGTCGTTCTTACGGAGCTTTATTTGAAGTTTTACCTCACTATAAAGTAGGAGGCTGTGTGGATCTTATGTAAACGGTTCGTGTGTACTTCTATAGACATACCTTGGACTCGCATATGTTTCGTTGTACCACTGCGAGAGATGTAATATGAGTGGAACGGTGTTTCACTTGTGTTATGTCAACGACTTGTGTACTACACCATGCAGTGGTACGCTGGGTCATCACACAAGCCTACTCTCGTCGGCGGGGCAACGAACACAACCACAAAATGACACGCGTACAAACACAAACCAACGGGAGAGAAGAAGCCGCGACTGCTATGGGAGGAGCAGACCTGGAACTCTTCCGCACCTAGCTCCTCCACCGGATCTGAGGGAGGTCGACATGTGCATGACGGATTTGGAACGAATCGTGGAGATCGGGGAGTTTTTGTTTTAGCATCGACTAGCACAAATGCCAGTGTGTTGCAACGGGACCGAAAAAATCAACTCGGGGATGAAAAGTGTCGCCGTGGCCTAAATTTTTCCCAAAGTTGATTAAGCCATGTTTTCCTATCCTCTTGTTTGCCTTTTTTTAGAATAACGAGGAGCGCTAGCTCCCCAGCTCCATTTTCATTGGAAATGAAACATAACAGCGTTTTAATGACGAGTTTTAAACTGATCCAGCCCACCACTACCTGGGGGTCTTAAGCAGCAAAAGCTAAAAGTGCAGAAACTTAATAGCTTACAGTCGTAAAGCAAAGGAACCACCTAAACATGAACTACTCTCCATGCTAAGCAAGGAAAAACACCCAGATCACAAACTCAAAATAGGTCAGCACTTCTTGCTCCTGGAAGCCAAACCTCAACAGATCACCACATGGATACTATCTGATTCCTCCGGGTGCTTCAGCAGGTAGGCTTCCAAGGCACGTCTAGCGTATGGAGACGTCGTAGAAGCCTTCTAGGTTGATATCCAGTCGAAGGATGTGCACCTTAGTCCGGCATCGGCGAAAGCAGGCTCCTCAGCTTTCTCACCAGGGCGGTTTTGAAGCTTTCCACCCGGTCCCACTTCGGGTTTTGAAAGGCATTTTCCAAGTCCTTAGATATGATAGAATTAGCCCCGACACCTGTTTCATGGACAACCACGTTTTTCTGTTAAACACCAGGTGATTCCTATTATTCCATATGCCCCAAACTACAGCATATGAGACTACATTAAATTGCTCAAATCTCTTATTGCATAGCCATTTGGCGGCAAGAGAAAGATAATCATTAATTTCTACTCCAAAAATCTCTTACACATCGGACCAAAGCATTTTAGAGACTAAGCAATCAAAGAACATGTGTTTAAGAGACTCCAACTCACTACATAATTCACACACAAGAGACTTCGTATACCTCTATGTCTAAGGTTATCTCTAGTCATAATTTTCTTTTGTGACAATAGCCGAGAGAAAGATTTGAACTCTAGGAGGGATTTTCAAGTCTCAAACTGCTGGTAGGAACACGGTTGCACACCTCTAAAATTAATAACAGCATACAAGGATTTGGAAGAATACACACCCCTGGATTCATACTTCCAGATAAGCTGATCTTCCTCATCACAGAAAATAATAGTTTTGGCAATCTCTACTATCTCAAACCACATATCCATCATATGTGGTATAAAATTCCTCCTAAAATCACATCTCAACTGTTGCCCATCCCAGAGATCAGCAACAGTTTTCATTTGTTGATTAACTACAAAATATATATCCCAATATTGAGTAGATAGAGGTGCATTCCCGCACCATGTATCCTCCCAAAATCTAACAGATCCACCATTACCTATCTTCCATTTGTATCCAAATTTAACAGCCCTAGATGCCCACATCAAATCCTTCCAAAAAAACAAAAGGGTTTATGTCCAGGCAGCAAAAAATATTAGGGTTTCTAGTGTTGTATTTAGCATCCACTATTTTCTTCCACAAGCTCCCCTCACCTTGAATATATCTCTTAATCCAGGAACCAACTAGACAAATATTTAGATCCTGGAGATTTGGTATACCAAGACCTCCAAACTCTATTTTCATACATATAGAAGGCCAATTGGCAAGGTGTATCTTCCTATTGCCATCTACATCATTCCACATGCGGTTAGCAATTTGAGTGTTAATTAGATCTAAAGCCCACTTAGGGAATCTAAAAAATGACAACATATAAATAGGAATACTAGACAGGACAGTTTGGATGAGGATTCTCTTTGGCTTAGTAGACAAAAGATTCCCTCTCCACCGTGCCATTCTATTAAGCGAGGCTATCTACCAAAGGTTGCAAATCCTCTCTCCACTACAAATAATTGGGGCTTCAATGACGGTACGGGGCTGATGTTTGAGAAATCCGTCGGCGAATGTCTTTTTGCGTGACGGTACCGCGTTTTCGCGTCACAGGTGGCGTTTTGGGCCACTCGACCCCAAAAAATAGTGACGGGCGAGCTCTAAACGTCAATGATTGTGCGGAAATGAGCATCGCGGAAGGTGGGCGGCCCGAATTGCGAGAGTCGGCGGGGGGTCGTCACAACAGGCTGGGCTTCGGGCCGGTGGACGGTCGTCACAACGAGTCGGGCTTCGGGCCGGTGGACACACTCTGCATGCTTCTGTTCACGTACTTTTTTGTCTGCCCGCACAACAGTCCAAGTTCTACAGCACTAGAACCCATATTTGTAAGGGGGACAACCACTGTCTGCACACATGTACCTGACCTGCAGCACTCGAGCCCACATGTCAGGTACCGACATGACCCTCCTGCGTGGGGCCGCCCGTTCTGACAGCCTCCCAGCATGCGAAGTGGACCAGAACTATCAGTACCACCAACATGGGTTCCACATATCAGTTGCCATGCCAAAAAATTTGGGCACGTGCGATCACAAGTGTCTGCCTGTCTTCAATTCTGGATACCTAGCCCTGCAGGTCACAGCCTGGTGGGCCTACATAATATATCGGGCCTACGTGGGTCCTAGGTGCCATTCCCGTTAGGCCCACATGGAGATGTGATGTGGCACCACATGTCAGAGCTTTGGTGGGCCCGCATGTCAGAAATTGGTGGGCCCAACATGTTAGAGCTTGGTGGGCCCGCATGTCAGAGCTTGCTGGATCTACATAATATGTCGGGCCTACGTGGGTCCCAGGTGCCATTCCCATCGGGCCCACATGGAGCTTTGTCAATTCTGGACGCGTTGCCCCGTATGTCAGAGCTTGGTGGGCCCGCATGTCAGAGCTTGGTGGGCCTGCTAGGCCAACATGGGTCCCATGTGGCATTCTCGTCGGGCCCACATGTAGACGTGGGACCTGCTAGATTCACTAGGTTCCCACCTGTTAGTGACGTGTCGAGGTGTCTTTCGGCTAGATTGGGCTGACTAAAGGCCCAAGGCCAATTTATTCAGGTCGAAACAAGACACGCGAGAGGAAATTACTGGGCCCCAAGGCCAATTTATTCAGGTTGAAACAAGACACACAGAAGAGCCCAGAATATATTCGAAGCCGAATAATGGATCCAAGTCCTATTCCTGGAAAGTTATATCCTCTGCAATTTCAGTGCCTGAACCGTATCCTCTGTAAAGATCTCTCCATGTTCTCCTTTTTGTATTGTCAGCAGTTGCCGAGGCTTCTTACACTGATGGTCCCTGCCAAATTTGTCGCCGCAACTGAAACACAAATTATTGGCACGAGGGCAATCGCGAAGCTGACACTCCCTGTTGTAGCCGTCGTTGCCGGCACGCTTTGGCCATTCCTGACGCTGCAGTCCTTGCTGTATGGCCGGTGCAGCTGGTGCAATTGCTGGCATCCTGTGGCCTGCCATGGGACGGCCACGCGACCGATGGTTTTCGAGCTCTTTTTCCTAAATGCGAGCTAGATCCACCGTCCGAGTGACACTTGTTGGAGCTTGCAAACGAACCGCGGTTCTCAATTCATCTTTCAGTCCAAGAACAAACTGCGCCACAAAAAATTTGATGTTTAGTGTCTCATCCAGAGAAAGCAGATGATACATGCAAGCCTCAAATTGCAGTCTGTATTCCATGACAGTGCCGGTTTGGCGCAGCTGCAACATCTTCGCCATCTGAGTATCAAACTCCTCGATGCCAAACTCCATTGTAACTGCTATTGCAAATGCTCCCCAATCGACAGTGGCACAACGACGTCTGAACGCATGCCACCATTTTGCGGCATGACCTCCCAGATACAGTACTGCTGTGCAAACCCATTGATATTGAGGAACCTGGTATATCTGGAAGTATGTGTCACAGAGATCCAACCATAGGCGGGGATTGGTGCCCCAAATTTGGGAAATCGTGCTTCGGCATTTTGACATAGTGTTCCTGACTTTGGGACGGAGGATTGGGCGCTGTGACAAAAATCTGAGAGGACTCTTTCTCCCCCGATGCTGGGTAAGTGAGAATCGGTTGACCGTTGTTTGTGAGACGCGGCATACCTAGTCTCGCCGCATTCGCCGATGGTCCTGGATCCTTCGGCCCGCCCAGGTCGGGCTGCGTCGGCGCGACCTCCGCCTGTTTCTTCCTCACGTCATCCACGCTCTCTTGCATGATTTCCAGCTGCTTACCCAGATCTCCCATCCGAGTGTTCATGGCGTCCAGCCGTGCCATCAACTCGCTCAACGACTTATGGATTTGCTCTGTACTCTCACCCATGGCTTCAAGGACAAAGCGCGTATGCGTGGAGGGCTTCGATGGCGCCGTCGCACTGCGCTCCGACCAATCCCAACCCCGCTGAGGATTTTGCGCCGATCGATCGAGGTCAACAGCACCTTCCGCGGTGGATGTTACGGGTTTGGCAAGAGAATTTTGAGTGCGGCAAGCGGGATCTGAGGCTCGGATACCAATTGTAAGACCTAGTAGGGATCTTACGGAAAAGGGGGTGAGATTTAGACATAAGTTGGGATGGAATTTAGAAGAACTAGAGCTTAGGGATGAGAAGAGCAGTTGAGATGCGAATTAGAAATCTGTTCATACACGATGTCTCTCTCTGTGGCTCACACCTCGCTTTAACACAGCGGTAACAGACTAACAACGGGTCCCTCTGGGTGCATACACCAGGGCCACACACTCACACGCTACCAAGTCCATGTCCGGCTTAGCCAAAGGCCTAAGGCGTGACAGGGCGGCGCGGCCTTGGGGATGTGAAGCAGATGTCAGGGATGCATAAGGAGCAGGCCAGCGTCCTCGGGCGGCGGCGTTGGGGATGCAAGGCCACTCGTGGTTTAGGGTGGCGCTCTAGTGAGGGGAGGGCGTCCTCGCATCGAGTGATAGTGTTGGAGTGACTGGCAGCGCGGCGTTTGGGATGGGGCGCAGGGCAAGCTGTGTTATAAAAGCGACAAGCAAATAACGAAGAACGATAAAGGTAAACGCAGCGGAGACACAAGATTTAACGTGAAAAACCCCTTCTAA